>NW_027439277.1:0-195000 GCF_964188355.1 Buteo buteo
AATGTCCCCCCTTCCTTCTCCTTCCCCCAGCTTGATATGCTGAGCATGACATCATATGGTCTGGAACAGCCCTTCGGTCAGTTGGGGTCAGCTGTCCCAGCTGTCTCCCTTCCCAGCTCCTTGTTCAGCCCCAGCCTGCTCACTGGTGGGGCAGGGTGAGAAGCAGAACAGCCCTTGACTCTGTGCAAGCACTGCTCAGCAATAACAAAAACTTCCCTGGGTTATCAACGCTGTTTTCAGCACAAATCCAAAACATAGCCCCATACTAGCTACTGGGAAGAAAATAACTCAATCCCACCCAAAACCAGCACAACAGGGTATGTGACAGAGACAAAAGAATTAAAACATGGGGACAGCTAACTAAACAAACAGACATAGGAAGAAAATTTAAAAGGTGATGGGCTACATGACAGACAGGAATAACTTAAAGACAGTGAATAGGTTAAAGTAGACATAGAAAGAAAAAGTAAAAAGCAACGGGGTACACAATAGTGAGGAAAGAATTACAAAACAGTAATACACAGCTCGATACAAGTAGACATAGAGGGAAAATTTAAGTGATTGGGTACAGGACAAAAAAAATAAAATTAAAATAGCCACAGTGAACTAAAACTGAGAAATATCAAGGAAATTTAAAAGTGACACAGGGGCACACGACAGAGGAAAAAAATAAAAAATAAAGACAGTGAACTAGATAAAAGTAGACCTAGAAAGCAAATTTTCAAAGCAATAGGGTACACAACAGACAGGAAATAATTAAAAAATAGCAATAGGCAGCTTCATAAAAGTAGATGTAGCATCGTGGTTTAACCCTGGCTGGCAACTAAGTACCATACAGCTGCTCACTTACTCCCCCACACTGGGATAGGGGGAGAATCGGGAGGGTAAATGTGAGAAACTCATGGGTTGATCTAAAAAGTTTAATAATTAAAAAGATATTTTTTTAAAAATTTGTAAGAGGAAAAAAAAAAACAAACAGCAAATGAAAACAATTGCTTATCACCAACTGACCGATGCCCAGCCAGTCTCAAGCAACTGGGTACAGGACAGAGAGGGAGGAATTAAAATATAGGGTCAGGGAGACAGAGAGGGGTAGACATAGAAATTAAATTTTCAAAGTAATGGGGTACAAGGCAGTGCAGAAAAAAATAAAAAACAGGGAGAAGCAGCTGGTTAGAGAGAGGCATATGAAAAATTTAAAAGGCAACAGGGTACTGGGCAGAGTTGACATAAGAATAACAAGTTTTGAGGAGCCATACACATAGGTGGGCAGGCAGAGAGGGAGACAGAGGAAGGGAGGCAAGCAGATGTCTAAAGAAGGCAGGCAGAGGTGGGCCAGGATGTAGAAGAGAGGACATGCGACTCACCACAGCTCCTGGTGCTGGCAGGAGACCTTCACCGCCCCGATGCTTCTCTCTCTGCCTCTGCCCCTTCCTTCTCCCCAGTGCCGACTGCCTGACCCTCACCTGCTCGGCAGCGCGCAGTGGACACCTTGATGCTCCTCATCCACAAGGCTTGCTTTGATACATGGTGGCTCACGCATGTAGCCAACAAAGGCCAGGGACAGTTCAGAGGGATCCTTCCTTGCTACAGGGACTGGCCATTCCTTGCTGCAGGCACCTACCAGCCAGACCCCCATGCACTCCCTCCTCAGCCAGTTCCCCTGCCCAGGCAGCCCCCTTTACAGCTGGAGCCCCTTCACACAGCAGGGCCAGCCCCATCCTCAGCCTCACTGGCCACACCTGGGGCCATCCCAGACCCAGCTGGAGCCCATCAGGAATAGGGGCCATTGCCAAAGCCCCACAGCACATCATCCCTGCCCCTGCACCTACCCACATCCAGGGAGACAGGAAAAATTTATTCATTAATGCATATAAGAAATCCTGGCAGTGAGTTGGCTACAAGGCTCAGTGCCCAAAGGCAGCAGGATGGGGGGATAAGAGGGAAGAGAAAAGCAGGAGGAAGGACAGAGGGACACAGATGTGCAAGACAGGGAGCCAGGAAATTGGATGCTGGGAACAGGAGAGGGACAAGAAGCAGGAAAACAGTGTAGAGAGAGAAGAGCAGAGAGACTGAGCAGAACAACAGGGATGGAGATGGAGGAATAAATAATAGGAAGCAGGGGAGAGAAGGGGAAGAGACTGGCAAGACAGGAAGATAAACACAGGACAAGAGACAGGGAAACATTCTCAAGTGATACAGGAGAAGAAACAGCAAGAACTAGAAAACAGAAACAGGGAGCCAGGTAGAGAGAAACATTTCAAAAAGCAACAGCATACAAGAAACATAGGCAAGAGCTAACAAGCAGACAGAGGGAGAGGCAGACGGAGAGGCAGACAGAAAAGGTAAGAAGTGCCAGGGTACAGGACAGAGAGGGAAGAGTTAAGAACTAGAGACAGGGAGATGGATAAAAGGAAACATAGAACATTTTGAAAGCAACAGGGTACAAGTAACACAGGCGAGAAATTAAAATAAGGTCAGGGAGACAAAGAGAGGGAAAAGTAGCAAAAAAATTTTAAAAGCAACTGGGTTTAAGAAACATGCAAGAATTTAAATAGGGATGGACAGGTAGGAAGTTTCAAAAGTGATGACATACAAGTAACATAGGCAAGATTTAAAAAACAGGGACAGGGAGCCTGATAGAAGGAAACTGTGGTGGGTTGACCTTGCCTGGCTGACAAGTGTCCACCAAGCCACTCTATAATGATAGCCACTCCTCCTCAACAAGACAGGAGGGTAGAAAATACAAAAGAAAAGCTTGTGGGTCAAGATAAGGACAAAGAGATCACTCACCAATTACTGTCACAGGCAAAACAGACTCAACTTGGGGAAATTAATTTATTGTCAATCAAAATCAAAGTAAAATAATGAGAAATATGAACAAATCTGAAAAACACCTTCCCCCCACCCCTCTCTTTTTTTTTCTGGGCTCATTTTCACTCCTGACTTCTCTACCTCCTCCTACCGAGCAGCACAGGAGGAGAGGGAGCGGGGAGTTGCAGTCAGTTCATCACAAGTTGCCTCTGCTGCTCCTTCCTTCTTCGTGTTCTTCTTCTGTTCCAGTGTGGTGTCACTCCCATGGGGCCACAGGTCCTGCCAGAAAACCTGCTCCAGTGTGGACTCCTCTCCACAGCGTCACAGCCTCCCCTTTGGGTGCACCCACCTGCTCTGGCAAGGGGTCCCCCATCGGCTGCAGGTGGATATCTGCTCTGCCATGGACCTCTGTGAGCTGCAGGTAGACAGCCTGTGTCACCATGGTCTTCACTGCAGGCTGCAGGGGAATCTGCTTTAGGACCTGGATCACCTCCTCCTTTTCCTTCTTCACTGACTGTGGTGTCTGCAGGACTGACAGCTTCTGCACAGCATTTTTTTAGCCCTTTTTAAATATCACAGAGGTGCTACCAGCGTTGCTGGTTGGCTCAGCTTTGACCAGTAGCAGCTCCATCTTGGAGCTGGAACTGGCTGTGCCCAACATGGGGACAAGTCCTGCTGTCTTCTCACAGAACCCACCCCTGCAGCCCTTGCCCACTCCCCTGCCCCAGCTTGCCACACAAACTCACTACAGCAGTGATCGGCTACAGGGCAAAGAGGGGGGATTGAAAAGTAGGGAAAGGGAGACAGAGAGAGACGGCGGGGGGCTGGGGGGGATAGCAATGGGCTACAGAACAGAGAGGAGGAACTAATAAAAAGGGAGAGGATACCAGACAGAGAGATGGAGAAAAACAAATATTAGTGATGAGCCATAGGGCAGAAGAAAGAATTAAAAAGGGGGACAGTGAGGTAGATGAGAGAGACTGAGAAATATCAAAACCACTGATGATCTAAAGGGGAGAGAGGGGGGAAATAAAGAATAGGGACAGGGAACCAGACAGAGAGAGAAAAATAAAGACAAAAATGGGCTATGGGACAGTGAGGGAAGAAGTTAAAACATAGGGACAGGGACCTGGAATAAGAGAATCTAAGAAAGTAAAAGTGTATCCAGAATACAGGGCAGAGAAAGGAATTTAAAAATAGAGACACAGCATCAGACAGGTGAGAGCAGCGGGGATTGTGAAGGGCTAAAGGGCAGACAGGGAGGAATTAACAAGATTGGCATAAGAAGACAGACGGATAGATGGAGAAAGACAAAGTAGTGATGGGCTGCAGGGCAGAAACAGAGGATAAAAAAAGAGGGATGGGACAGGTCAGAAGTGCAGAGAGAAAAAGAAAACAGAAAGGCAGAACAACAGAGAAAGAGAGGGACTTAGAAAACAAGAGAGGGAGAGGTACAGGAAGAAAAAAGAAAAAAATTAAAGCAGTGAGAGAAAGAGGTGAGGGCAGGGAGGGACTGGGATGCAGAAGAGGGGTAACACAGCCCCAGGGGTCCAGGACTCACTGTACCTCCCGCTCTTGGAGCTGCTGAGAGAATCTGACAGTTCACACATGTCTGTCTTTCTCTCTCTCTCCCTCTCCCTTCCTCCTCTGTAGCTGCAGTCACTTGACTGTCATCCACCCAAGAGAATAGATTGGTGCCTTACAGCTCTTACAATATGAGGCTTCCTAGAAACACAGCCTCACATGCACACACACATTACATGACTGTACTGTGGTTTTGGTTACACATACAGACCCTGCCGTGCACACTGGTGATCGGATCTGCTGAGGACTACACTAAGAAGGATCCATCCTCACCTGGAGAGGCAGGCTATCTCCTGTCTGCAGCTGCTGGCTGGATCCTCTTTATTTTGCTCTTCAAATAAAAAATATTCTTCAAATGCAGACCACTACGGAATCTTTCCATCCGTCTCGTACCGTCACGGCAGAAGAAAGGGCAACCACGGCGAAACGGTGCCAGCTGACATCCAGCTGAGAGAAGAAAAAAAAAACATTAGCACAAAGCTGGGTAGGAACCCAAAGCTGCCCTTTTTTTTTGTGAAGGTTTGTGAAGACAGTACGACTGAGCGGAGGAAAAAGTATTTTTGCGTCATCTACGGTACAGTTGTTGACACAGGCCACTAGAGCTTTTGCATTTTTCAGACAACCGCGCCCTTTTTTTTTTCCTTTCTTTTTTTGACTCATCGGCAACTTTACTTTCACTAGAACTCACTTTCCTAGATACACGCAGGTGACAGACATAGAGACCTACCTACATTTTCTCAAGCCTTAGTATAGCCGAGGCTTCATCACCCTATACGTCCCAAGTTGAGTATTTTTGCTAAAGAGCACAGCAACGCATCTGTCCTTGTGAACTGCCTCGTTGCAAAAAAGAATCATTTTTTCCAGGCCGTTGCTCCAAACGGGCAAGATCTTTTAAAACCGCAGTTGTGCCACCAAACCCGCTCAGGGTCCCTCCTAGCTTTTGACCGCCCTGAGATTTAACAGGCACACGCTCCATTCCATCTTCCAACAGCAAAAATACGCTAACGCTCTCGGACCCAGAGCGCAACCCTACGGATGTCCACGCACACAGCCTGCCGTTTTGATGAGGAGCCACCCAGCATCCCTGCGAGCACAGCTGCACGCGCCAGATCGGTTTCCCCTACGCCGCGAGTTACCGGTTTCGGTGAACGTAGTTTCTGACGCTTTAAACTGAAAACCGTATCGCGACACTTCGCCACAGCAGAAACGACCCATCGCCAGAACGCGACAAAAACGCAGTAACACCAATTGCAAACCCGCAGCAGCAACAGCTCCAGAAATATTTAGACCAGGAACAAGGGAGAAAAACAAAACAGCTTCATCTCACGCACAGGGGAGCGGCAGGCAGAGAAAAGGGTCGGCATTCTGAGCCCTTACAGAAAACGGGCATTCTCCTTCCGTTCCTCAGCCCGTCCGTGAAGGTCTAAATACCGCAACACTACTACGGCAACGTCGAGAGTAGGGAACAGCAGCCCTGCCACCGGACTTGCCGCTGACCCATGCTATTTACGTAGCAGGACGCGTAAGCAGAGGGACGCGTTTTGCCACACGCAGCCCTGAACTTCCTGAAAATTTACGTTTACCAAAAAAGCCATTTGGAACATATTGCCAAACAACATTCGGCAAGAAAGCTTTGATGCGTTTGACACACGCAAGTTTTTGGTCACTTGCTATTTGCTTCCTGTTGCTGCTGCTGTTCTTCCTTCAGAAATTCTACTCGTCGCCCAGTTATTCACTACTGGTTCAAGCATTTGCCTTCCTGGTATTACCAGCACATTCACAGAGGCAAGTAACTTAATTGCTCTTCTACAGTTATCCAAACGACAATTACAGCCATGAAAGAGAAGGAGAGGTCAGGCAGCAGAAGAGCTCTGCAGGCTGGCACCAGTCAATATTGCACTCTCTAAAACCAAACAACAACAAAACAAAACCGTGACCCTGTATCCTTCTTTTTTTTTTTTTTTTTCCTTCTTCTTTCAGAGCTCATCCCTGCCTCAGCATTTTGTCTTGTCAGAGCACGAAGCGCAGGTGATCCGTACCCTGACGACTTCTGCGTGTGATGAATGCCTGTTCAGAAATAGTCCAGATCTGCAAGACTGGTGTCATTTCTATGGTTTTAATCATCATAACTCACATTTTATTTACTCACGCATTTGTGAGGAAACTAATTAACTTTTAGACACTGCCTCTCCTTTTTTTGGGGGGGTGGGGGGGGGTGGAAATGTGTTAGAGACTGAAAAACATTACAATTCAGAGCTCCCAACCACGAGGGAGCGGTGGAGAAATCAATGAAAGCAAAGACCAACAGCAGCAACGTCAACTGGAAGTTGGCTTTCATTCCGATCACGTACTTAAGCGACTCTCCTTGCAAGTCTATGCCTCGGTCCCAGGAATGACTAGTCCCTTTTTGGAAGGACAAACTTTTTCACTTAAAAGTCCTAGACTGAAGACTCCGCTGAACGGAATGGGGATTGTCCCACGGGACAACATGCCGTCAACACTCTTAATGGGGAAGGAAAAAAAAAAAACCCAAATAAAAATCAAGTTTAAGTACCAGTTCCCATCACGTTTCACTCATTACATTTCTACTGGCATCTAGGTGCTCAAAAATGAACTACAGGGACACCACATATTCCTAAAAATTCAGTTATACATAAAAAAGTAAAAGGCTATTTCCAACTTGCCCATAAAAATCAGTATGAACAGAGAGAAGAGAAACACTCGACCCTGAAGAAGCTAACAGGCAGCTCTGAATTTACCAGACAGGAAATTTCATTCTTTCCCCTGAAACAAAAACACATCAAGGGACCAGTTCAGGAACAGGGCGCGATCTGTTAACAGCAATTTTTCCATCGTCTTTTCTGCACTAGCAGCAAATTTGCCTTCCCTGTGGGTTTAACGTGGAGCACCTGTAGTGCCCTCGAACTCGCAAGTGTTTCTCTCCGCCCCCCCAGCCCGATACGTGCGATTACCTGAGCAGCAAGCGGAATTAACCACACAGGATTTTCTTCGTGCGACGCGGAAGGTGACACTGGGAGAAGAGGAGACAAAGAAATGAACCTGCTTGTCACACCCAGCCAACGGTGAAAAGGCAGGGGAGGATTCTGCCGGAAGGGCTCTGCACCCCAGGAGCTCCCGCCGGCCGGTTTCTCTCCCCTTTGCCCGGTACCGAGGGGATGACGACACCTCGCGCGCGTCCCCTCGCGGGGGGGGCTGCCCCAGGTGAGCCGGGGGACCCCCACCTCGCTTCTGCCCGCGGGAACGGACCAGGAGAGACACTCCACGCAGAGAGAGGAGCGTGGCGTGGATTGCATGCCCGAGGGAAGAGGCCGGGCTCCCCGCTGGCAGAAGGACAACTCGCCTCCCTGCTGCTCGGAGCTGCTTGCTGCGGACAGCCCTGCCTGCGCCCGGCCGCTCTTCGGCCGTGCTGGGAGCGCGGTCCGGCCGACAGACGCCCCAGCGAAAAGACGCTCCAGCTAATCGCGCCTCCTGCTCGTTACAGCTGCAGGTACTTTTGCCTCTGGCTAATGCACGCTCCAGACAGCGGACACCCCGCCTCGTTCCAGCTCCCGCTTGCTACAGTTCTGGCTCCTTGAAGCCCCAGCTCCGCACTGAAGCTCCGGCTGATTTCAGCTGCTTCTCCTTACAAGCTCCAGCTATGTGCAACGGTCTGGGCTTTCCATAAGGTTATCTATCAACTGCTGTCAAAACTGGAGCGTTAGGATTAAACATCAGAGTTACACGCCAAGTAAATATCCATTAGTTTGGGCGATTAATTACTTGACGACTATTCTGAGCGGCGCAGAAAGAAGAGCTGGACTCAAAGAGGGCACGTGGGGTCTGAAAAGCACCTTTCCCCCCCGCAGACCATCACAGATGTTGAGTTCGGCCTGCTGCGTGCCGGCCTCCCGAACTTCGGCGTCCGACGCAACCAGACCCCCATCTCCGGGGAGGGACCACGCACCCTGCCTGCCCCCCGCTTCCCCCCGCAGCCCCCAACACCCTCCCACCCGCCTGCAAAACCAGCCAAGCCGGCTCCCGCTTTTGGCCCCCACACCAGCTGACTCGGGGCCCATTTGGGAGCCAAAAAACCCGGCCGCTGAGCCTGTTCTCAAGGCCCAAACACGCAGGGCCGGACCTCTGTTTCTGGGCCCAAAGCTGCGCAGCTCGGTCTGTTTCCGAGCCCCCAAATCAGCCACGCGAGCCTGTTGTCAAGCCCCAGGAACGGAAAACTTGTTCTCCATTTCTGACCCTGCAGTGCCCACGGGCGACGCCGAGCGTAGCCACCCCACAGCCCTGCACCCCCGGGGCCCCACACGTAGTTTCGGGGAGTGCTCGGGACCTGCGGAGGGCCCGGCCCCACGCCTCTGCGGGGCAGCCCCAGCACAGGCAGGGCGTCGCTTCACGATTGCCGTTTCAGGCTTTATTTCCCCGCCACCAGCGGCACGGCCAGGCCCCCACCCCAAACCCCCCAGCCGAAGCACCCCCGCGGGTAGCCGGGCCAAGCCACCCGGAAAACAAGAAAACCAAAGAGGGAACAAGACAGAGACCGTGGGGAAAGGCAAGGAGAAGGACACAGAAACAGAGAGAGCGCGGGAGGGATAGGGAGCAGGACAGAGAGATGGAGAAAGAAAGGAAAAAAGGACGGGAGGCAGAACCAAGGGAAAGAGAGACAAGGATGGGGAGCAGGACAAAGGGACGGAAGAGGAAAAAAAAAATAGCAACGGGCTGCAGGACAGAGATGAAGGGATTCAATAGACACAGGGAGCATGACAGAAGGACAGAGAGGAGACAGACAAAAGGGACAAAGAGCAGGCCAGCATCGGAGGGGAAAAAACCAACTGCGATGGGCAGTGGGAGAGAGATACGGAAAAAGAAAAAAATACTGAGGAACAGAAAAAAGAAAGAAGCGACAGCTAGCTGGACAGGGGGACACAGTTAGAAAGGGCGGGAGAGGGAACGGGGCAGAGAAAGACAGACAGAAAAGGTAGCGAAAGAAAGCAAGGCAGAGGGACAGCAAACAGGGCGGGGGGGGGAAGGGACAGGGGTCTGGACAGAGGTGGAGAAATAAGCAGCAGGGACAGAGAAAAAGAGACAGAAAGAGGGACAGGGAACATGGCAGAGAAGGAAAAATCAGGACAGCGGCAGGACGGAGATCAAAAACTGGGACGGTCCTCAGGACAGAGAGGAATACGAATACGAGCAGGGAGCGGGACAAAGGGATACAGCGAGAAACGACGGGACAGGAAGCAAGACAGCGCGACAGACAAGAACAATGACAACGAGAGAGAGAGAGCGTGCGCGTGAGAAGCACAGGGGGTTGGGAAATTTAGAAAGAGAGGTATCAGGAGCCCTGCAGAGAGAGGGAGGGTGAATAAAAAAAGGGGCAGGAAGCAGCACAAAGGGTCGCAGAGAGTAAGAGATGAACAGGAAGGAGGACGGGGACAGTGAGATCCAGAATGACAAAAATAAACAGCAACGGCGAGCAAGACAAAGGGATAGAGACAGAAACAGAAAGTAGGAAGAAGAGAGATAGGAAGGCAGGGACACAGAGCGACACGTACAGGTACGGAGAGGAAAAGAACACTAGGGGAACAGGCCAGAGAAATTGGGAGGCGGGGAAAGAGGCGGATGCAGATCAGGACAAGGAGATGGAAAAGGAAAAAACAGCGACTGGCTGCAGGACAAAGACGGGGCGGGGGGGGGGGCGGGGAGAGGGAGAGGGAGCAGGACAAGAACGCAGAGAGAAAAAGAAAGGGGGGCAGTCGAAGGAAAGGGGGGGGGGAAGAGGGAGCAGGACAAGAGAATAGACAGAAGAGGAGAGGTACAGGGAAGCAAAATAAAAATAATAAAAAACAAACAAACAAAAAAAAAAGTCACAGCAGCAAGAGAAAGCGAGGGGGTCAGGAGAGGGGGAGGGAGGGAGGGACCGGGAGGCACAAGAGGAGCGACAGGGCCCCGGAGGCCCAGGACTCACCACAGCTCTCGCTCTTGGAGCTGCCAGGAGACCTTGCCAGTGCAGACGCTTCTTTCTCCTTCTCTCCTCCCTTCCTCTTCTGTAACTCCAGTCGCTTGGCTCTCCTCCACATAACGGAACACGCGAGCGTCTCGCGGCTCTTACGAGATGAGGCCTCCTAGACACATAGCCTCGCTCGCTCGCTCACTACGTGGCCGTACCGCGCTGCTGGTCATGCATACAGACCCTGGCAGCCTGACCTGCTGCGGACTATGAGGAGGGATCCTCCCACACCCAGAGAGGCAGGCTCTCTCTTGCCTGCAGCGGGAGGCAGCTGCCAGACAGATGGCCTTCCGTTTCTTCTTCTTTACTTTTCTGTGGCCTCTCCAGCTTCAGCAGCTCCCGTCCACAGCCAGCAAGCGCTCCGCCTGTCCCTCTGTGCTCCCGCGCCACGAGGAGAGGGAGGCCAGGCAGAGACAGCCCACGCGAGCCTGAGGCTGCTGCAGTCAACGGCATCCCCGGGGACGAACAGACAACCGCACTCACAGCGTGACCTCTGGGAGAGGGAAAGAGGCAGCAGTGACCGTTATTACTGTAGCTCGACCCTGGCCAGAGCCCCTCCTTCCGCAGGGGCTTCCGCAGACGCCGCTCGTTCCCCGCGCCGCTGCTAACGGCACCCACGTTCAGGGAGACTCGAGAACATGGGAGGGCCAGCTTGCTGCCCTCACGACAGGGCTCGGGGGCTGCCTGCGGCTACAGCACAGGCTTCAGGGGAGGGGCTGGAGCTGGGGGCAGCCGCACGGGCCGAGCGGGGCCGGGGGAAGGCGCCGGGGGAGCTCCGGCGACTCGGGGAGGCGCCCGCTGGCCGCGCCTGGGGGGTGCCCGCCTCCGTCCCCTCTTCCCTTCTATCGGCTCTCGGGGAACTGCCTGGCGCTGCCCTGGCCCGGCTCGCCTCCGGCGGACCGGGAGCCTGCCGCGGCGGCCGCTTCGCAGCTTCCCGTCCCGCCAGCGCCCGGCGGCCAGCGGGCAGGAGGCACCCCCCCGCCCCCGCCCCTGCCCCCGCCAGAGGGGATCGCTCGCCTCACCCGCGGTCCCGGCGCTCGCCCGCTGCCGCCCAGACCCGCGCCCTGCGCGCCACCACGCTGCACCCGGACACCGCGCATGCGCCGGAGGGGCCGGAGCCGACGAGCGAACGCCGGGCTGCCCCACGCGCAGGACGGCGCATGCGCCCGGGTCGCGCGTCCGCACGGCTGGTCGGGGAGCGGGTGCAGCGGGAAGCCCGCGGAAAACCACACGAAACCGGCAACGCTCCTGCGTCTGACCTGGTCGGACTCCGGGGGCCGCGGCGGCAGCAAGGACTACGCCGCGCCCGAGAGCCACGCTGCCGCCCGGCCGCCGAGTCCGCGAAAACTACAGCTCCCGGCATGCCCCGGGAGGCAGCCCGCCCTGCTGCCTGACCCCGAGGGGAAGCCGCTTCCGTTTCCGCCCACCCCCACGCCGGCGCAGCCGCAGTTCCCGCCGAGCCCCCAGCGCCGCTCCGGGCAGCTCCGGCGCGCTTTCGCCGCCCGGCTCCGGCACGGCGCGGCGCGGCACCCCCCCGCCCGGCTCCGGCTCCGGGCAGCGGCCGCCGCCGCCGCTCCGTGCGTCCCACACAGACCCCGCCGTCCTCCTCGGGGCTTTCCCCGGAACCCGCCGGCCGGCTGCGCAGCCCCGCCACGGGGCCCGGTGAGCACCCCCCCCGCGCGCGCACGTGGTCCCAGCCGCCCTGCGCCCCCCCCCCCCCCCCCGCGCGCACTTGCTCCCAGCTGCCCTGTGAGCGCACTCCCCCCCCCGCGCGCACGTGGTCCCAGCCGCCCTGCGCCCCGCCCCCCGCGCGCACTTGCTCCCAGCCCCCCTGTGAGCCCCCCCCCCCCCCCGCGCGCACTTGCTCCCAGCCCCCCTGTGAGCCCCCCCCCCCGCGCGCACTTGCTCCCAGCCCCCCTGTGAGCCCCCCCCCCCCGCGTGCACTTGCTCCCAGCCCCCCTGTGAGCCCCCCCCCCGCGCGCACTTGCTCCCAGCCGCCCTGTGAGCCCACCCCCCCCCCCGCGCGCACGTGGTCCCAGCCCCCTGTGAGCCCCCAGGGCTCCCCCCCGGCCTCTGCACCGGCGGCCCCCACCTCCCCCGGGCCACCCCCGCCTCCGACGTTCGCCGTCCGAGGGGCGCCCGGCCCCGCTCACCTTCTCCCGAGGGGCAGCCGCAGCCCGGCCACTGCTCCGCTCCGCTCCTGCCTCGGCTCCCACCGGCCCCGCCCCGGCCCCTCCCCCGGCAGCCCCCCCTTTCCAGGGAGGGGACGGCCCCAGCAGCCTCACTGCCCGCACCTGCGGCTCCTCCAGCCCCGGCCCGCAGCTGGGGGACCGAAACCCGGAACAAAACTTCTCAACACCCATGGGAAGTTAAGCAGCAGGCACTTCCTCGATTGAATGAAAGGTGGCAAGAGTCATCTCATTTGGAAGGGGTGTTAACTGGGGTCAAAATACAGATTTGAATACCCATCTTATTTTAGTTCTAAGACTTGGCGATTGCCAGGTATCATCTTTTCCATTTACCCGGGTCCACCAGCGAGGCCACAAGGGAGATTTCTTCCAGAGAGAGGAGAGAGTTATTAAGGCTGAAGTCCACGATTTGCCTTTCTCCTTCATGAAAAGGTGAGTGGATCATATATCATCACTAGTCACCCAAACAGTTAACCCTGAACTTTTCACCTGTCCTTTAATACAGTCAACTCCAAGCTAAATGTTTTCCGTTATTAAGAGGCGACCAAAGATCATGTAAAATATTATTATACTTTCTACAAACACATCCCCATCTGAGAGCTTTAGCTACTAGAGAAAGTCGTTGGAGTTTGGGGTCAGAGGAGCTGCAAGTATAAACCTTCATTCAGCTCTGTTTAGGATGTGTGATTTTTCTCTGGTTGTCTAAACCAGTCTAAATTTCCATAGACGGTCCCGACTCTGGGTGGCTCTAACAAGGATCCTGGAACTCCAGGAAATTCTAAACATCGTTTTATATTTTAAATATGATCCCAAGTTCCTTCCTGCACTTGTCGCTACGGTTTTGGCAACTGACAGCCCCAAGGGCTGCCTGTACAAGTTTCTCCCGAAGGGCGAGTAAATTAATTCTTTTGTCCATGAGGTGGATGGTTTGGTAATGTTATAATTCACAACGCTCTAATTCCTTCTTTCAAATTTAAAAAAAATAATTGCCTTTTAAATCCATCCCATTTAATTTGCTAAAATGATTCTCATTGTTCTGCATCTTTTCTCAAGTTTTGGTTAAATTCAATGTCAGTATTCTCCACGGAACTAGATTTTCATCGGACTTTGGAATCGGAAGGCAGGCTGTTACTGAGGTTCAATTTTGTGTCTTTACAAAACTTTGAATCAGTTACAAAACTAGATTTTTGGTTTTTTAAACCAAATTACAAAAACGGTTAATATCAAGATTAACACAGCTCAAACAATAATTGTTTCATTTTGTTTATCTCATGTTTGGAACCCCTCAAAAAAAAATACATACACCCTCTAAACACACAAAAAGATTATTGCCCTCGACAATATTCCTAATAGCAACCCCAATAGTATAAACTTTACACAGCTGTTTTCCCAAATAGATAATGTGAAACTTACTTATAGATTTTCAGTTTTAAAGGGCCAGTTTCTTTAGACTTCCAATTTCTTGTTGGTGCTTTCTTTATTCTTGAATAATGAAGCCAAGGTTCTTCTCCCAGACCTCTACCGCTATAAGGGTTGTTAAAATGACTCGATACGGTCCTTTCCACTTCTCAGTGATTTTACATACATTCAATCTCCTGGTCGGAAGGGATGCGCTGCTACGTCCAATTCTAAGGGTCCAGCTGTGGAGACATACTGACAAAGTTCTTGAAAAGAATTGCTTAAAGAAATCATAACACCTTTTAAAAACCTATCTCCAAAGGCACTCAAGATACTCAGAACATAGGACTCTTGATATGGTCTTTCATAAAACATTTCATAATGACTTAAATTTTCTTTCTCTTCTGGCTATACTCTGATTCTTAATAGAGCCATGGGTAATGCTTTAACCCACGTGAGGAGTGAGGTTTCCTGACAAATTTTACTCGACTGTTGCTTAAGGGTATAGTTCATTCTCTCTCTCTCTCTCTCTCCCCCCCTCCCTCTCTTCCCCCCCCCCCCCCCCGCTTGTGGTCTGTATGGGGTGTGATAGTCTCAATCTATAGATAATACTTTGCTCAGCTTGTCTCATAATCTTTGCTATAAAATGAGGGCCATTGTCAGATGACATTCTTACAGGCACCCCACATTTTGGTATTATCTCTTTGAGCAAGACTTTGACTACTTCCCTTGCTTTCTCGGTGCGACAAGGGAAAGCCTCGGGCCACCCAGTAAAGATATCAACTAAAACTAGGATAGATCCTTCTTTTCAAGGCAATTCTATAAAGTCAATTTGCTAATATTCTCCTAAAAAATTTCCTTATTTCATAATCCCAAAGATGATCTTATTACTGATTCGGGGACATTTTTATATATAAATTTCACATCCGCTTCTAATTGTTTAAACAATCTTTGTCGTATTTCACTTTCTGTTCCCCGATATACTTTGTGATGTTCAGCTCGGGCAATTTCTCTTATTATTGTGGGTGGGACTATTATTTGACCTGTCGGTGTTACAGCCTATCCTGTTTCATTTTGTTAGCCTGCAATCTAATAATTAATTCTTCATCTTTTTCGTTATAATTTGGAGTTTCTTTAGGCAATTTTATACTTTTCTCTGGAACTAGTGCTAGGATGCCTTTTTCCGCAGCCTCTTTAGCAGCTTTATCGGCCAGTCGGTTACCTGCGTTCGGACCGGTCTTACCTAACTGATGTGCTTTACAGTGCATTATCGTGACTGCTGTTGGTTTTTGAATGGTTTCTAACAATTTCAGTATTTGTTCTGCGTGCTGAATGGTGGTTCCTTGCGCGGGCAACGGTCCTCTTTCTCTCCGTATCGCTCCATGCGCACGTACTACTCCAAAAGCATACTTTGAGTCTGTCCAAAAGTGTTGACTCGCTTTCCTTGACTTAGTTCCAGAGCTCGAATGAGAGCTATCAATTCAGCCTTTTGGGCAGATATCGTCGAAGGCAAAGTTGGCAACACAATTACCTCCTCAGTAGTTATTGTCTATCTTGATAAACGTTTTCCTTCACAGATGGAACCGCTTCCGTCGGCATACAGTTCCCAATCTGTTTCTTCTAGCGGCACATCTCAGAGATCCAGTCAGCTGGAGTAAACTCTTTCGATTGTCTGCAAGCAGTCACGTTCCAGTTCTCCTCCTTTAACTTGATCGGTTGTTGAAAACGCAACAGGGTTAACGGTGGTAGTAGCGTTTAGGTAAACATCATCTTGTTCCAGCCACACCACTTGGTATTTCAGCATCCTGCTAGGGGATACCCAATGCCCCCCTCTCTGTTTTAGCACAACAGTTATCATATGGGAAACGTACAGTAATCCTTTGTCCTCTAATCCTTTGTCCTCAGGTGAACTTACGAGCTTCCTGGATCAGTAGCACAGTTGCAGCGACGGCTCTCGGACGACCAGAGCATCCCAGACTCACATTACCTAATCGCTTCGAGCAGTAGGCCACAGCTCGCCCACTTGGCCCTACGTATTGGGCCAGGATACCCAGAGCTATACCTCTTCTTTCACGAGCAAAAAGTTCAAGTGTCTTCTTTGTGAGATCTGGCAGGCCTAGGGCTGGCACCCCTCTTACAGCCTGTTTCAGTTCTTGGAAAGTAGCTTTCTCGGCATCGGTCCAATCCATCGTTTGAGGTTTTGAGCTGCTCCTATAAAGGTCGGGCCAGCAAGCCACAATTTATAATCTACAGGTGACACCACTCGACCATTCCCGGCAACGCTCGTCATTAATTTTTTTCGTCTTAGGTTCGGGGAGACGACAAATTGCCTCTTTTCTCTCAGTTCCCAATTGTCTCTGTCCTTTTAGGATTTTAAAACTCATTTAAATAAGTTTCTTCTTTCTGGGTTATTTGGGTTTTTTTCTTTTGACGCTCGATATCCACCGATTCCCCAAAAGTTCAAAAAGTTAATAGTTAGCTTTGTGCATTGTTCTTCCGTCTCAGCTACAATTAACAGATCATCCATATATTTCAGCAAGATTTCTTGATTATTTTCTTTCTTCCAAATCTCTAATTCTCGTGCCAATTGATTTCCAAAAATGGTAAGACTATTCTTAAAGCCTTGAGGCAAGACTGTCCGCGTATATTGTGTTTTTCTCCCAGTCTCAGGATTTTCCCATTCCAAAGCAAAAACCTCTTGACTACTGGGATCCAAGGGAATACGGAAAAAGGCATCTTTTCGGTCTAACACTGTGAACCATTCTTGTTTCTCCGTTAGGGTTGCTAACAAAGTATAAGGATTTGCTACTACTGGATGAATATCTTGTACTATTTGATTTATTGCTCTGAGGAGGTCTTGAACTAATCTACCATCTTTTTCATTAGCCTTTTAACAGGCAAGATCGGGGTGTTATATCTGGATTCGCATTCTATTAACAATTTGTATCTTAAAAATGTTTGTATTACCATTGCTAACCCTTTCCGACTTTCCGGTCTTAGGGGGTATTGTTTCATTCTTACCGGATTCCATCCTGGCTTTAAATCAACTCTCACAGGTTCTGCTTTTTGGATTTACCAGGAACTTCCCAGTCCAGACGATTGGAATTACAGCATTAGACTTTGACTGGTATAATCTTCTGCTTTCGGTAACCATCCTGTTAACAACAAAGCCACTGCTTTGATACGTTTAGTTTCTGGAATTGAAGTTTTAATCTCTCCATTTTTTAATTTAACTTCTGCCTCTAAGTTCTCAAATAGATCTCTCCTTAACAGGGTTTTAGGAGAATCTGGCACATACAAAAACTGCTGAGTGACCCATTGCTTTCCTAATTTCATTGTTAAAGATTTAAAGAAGGGTCTAGTTTCTCGTTCACTTGTTGCACCGACACCACCAATTTCTTCAAAACTTAACTCTCCCTCTAAGGTATTTAAAACTGAAAAGGTGACTCTAGTGTCAATTCAAATTCCATTTTCTGTTCTCCCGGTTTAGCTGTAACCAGAGGTTCTGCTGGGAGACTCCCCGTCAGATACGTTCACTTAAAAAGAACAAATCTACCTATGGCACTTTATTCCATTTACTCTCTCTCTCCTACAAAACAACAGTAATTGCAATATAGTATTGTAACTCAAAGTTCTGTTTGTTTACCATTTTTCCTGCAATTCACCCCAATGTGCCAATAAACGTCCCAACGGTGATGGTTTTGGTAACTTTTCATCAGCGGTTCCATTTCCTGCACTCTTATTCTTAAACAATTTTGCTGATGCCTTTATACTTCTATACATTCAAATACCAAATACCAAACAAATGCAAATGACAGTTGTCCCAAATAATACACAAAGTCCAACCCAGCAATAGCTTTCGCTTATGACTTACGGGCAGACGCCTAGGCTTCCACTGCAGACGGGTACCCTCCAAGCCCCAACCCTGCGAAGCTTTCGCCGCGCCTCACGGGCAGGCTTTCCAAACAAATTCCAAAGCAGCGGCGCCTTACCTTTTTTTCCAGGGAACGCTGCGAGGAGCTTTGCGAGTCGAGGGTGACGGTTCTCCACGAGAATACCTCGGTGCCGGCCGGAGTTCGATCGACACTCGATCTCGTCCAGTCTCACTCGCAAGGTCCCATCTGGGTCGCCAAAACCGTTCCCGAAATCCGGAATAAAACTCCTTAACACCAACCTGAAGTTAAGCAGCGGGCACTTTGTTTATCGCAGCGCTGGGGACACGGGGGATCGCTCCTCCAAAGGCGTGTCCCGCTTAGTATCAAAATCCATCAGTTTTTACAGACTTTTCCTGTCAGGTCATTGTTACCTAAGCTCCTTCCGTAAAAATGCATACTATGCTCGTTCTTAAATTTAACCTTTATAATGATCGGTCCTTTGATTATATAACCTTATCAATATTCTTATTTAAAAACAATCATTGGTCAGTTACACTTAGCTCTGCTGACTGGCATCTTCGATCCTCAAATGGAGATGGGAAGGGTAAGGGGGTTTCCAAGCAGCAAACTGGCGTCCCCGACGGTTTCCTTAGTTTCCTGAAACAGAAGGTAGGAGAACCAGTAACTTCCTGGTGAGGTTTCTAGGGTTAGCTCTTTCAAACTTTAACAATATTAAGGTTCCTAGAGTCACGCGTAACACAGCTCCTCCTAAAGTTTCTATGGCTACGTTTCAAACTTAACGATCCTATACGTTATGCTTCACAATTTTACTTCTTAATCAAACCTAACTCTTCTATGTGATTAAATTTTGATTTCTTTACCGGAATATTTGCAACAGCTGGAGCCCAGCAGGAACAGGGGGGACACGGCCCGACCCCCCCAGCGCCTCACCTCCTCCTCCCCTGGGCTCCCTCACGGCCCCTCCACTCGTGCAAAGGGAGCGCAAACGCAGCCCGGAGGGCAAAGGGGACGGGCGGCCAGCGTTTATTCAGTCAGTCGCGTGCCTATCGAGTCCTGCCAGCGAGTCTGCTCTGGGGCTCGGGGCGCCCCCCGGCGCTCCCTCTGCCCCTCGGACACCTCTGATAGCCTATTTCCATACATTCTGTATGGCACGTCTAAATATTGGGATGGTTTTAATATTTTGTACCAGCTGTGGAAACTGGTTTGCTGCTAGGTGACTGCAAAAGTGAGATTTGGTAAATAATTATTAGAAATCTTACACTAACACTACGATTGAAACAATAGACAAAAGTATAGCCAAGCAATCGACTAGCAGAGGTAGGTACTCCTAAGTTTTGCAGTTCTTTGCTCTTATGACTAGATGTTCCTGTACGCTGGATGAGAACAATGCTGAAACTGACCACGTGTGATTGAACCTGCGTTAAGCTTCAAGATCAAAGAACAAGGACAAGAATAAAGACTTCGAGGACAGCCAGCAAGAACTTCAGATGGGTCGGTGGTTGCAAAAGCAGCCCTTCGTCTCAAATGGATCCTTCATTGCACGTGATCGGACGTAGGCAGTACTATGATAATCGGTTGCCGTCGTTTTTATGTATATGTATACTAATCTGATTAACATGCAATTAGTTATTCTGTATAACCTGTTTGTGCTAAAGCTGTGGCATGCACGCTAGGTGGAACTATCCCCCGTGCAGCCAGCGCTGCAATGAAGAATGCCTGCTTTCTAAAACTCCAAAGTGAGTCTTAGGGAGTTTCTTCGACCGGCTTTTCAGTATCAGGGGTACAAGGGAGGAAAGGAAAAAAAAAAAAAAAAAAAAAAAGGCAGCGGTGTGGGAAAGAGAGGGGACCAGGGGAAGGGGCAGGGAGGGACCAGAACGCGGAAGAGGGGAGACAGGGCCCCGAGGGCCCGGGGCTCACCACAGCTCTTGGCACTGCCAGGAGAATTTGCCAGTTGAGACGCTTCTTTCTGCTCCTCTCCCGCTCCCCTCCTCTTCTGTAACTCCGGCGGCGCGGCCGTCCTCCCCCTAGGAGAACACGCGTCTCATAGGTCTTGCGAGACGAGGCCTCCTAGGCACGGAGCCTCGCTCGCTCGCACACTACGTGGCCGTACCGCACCGTCGGTGCCGCATCCGGACCCTGCGGTGCACCTCGGCGGTCTGACCTGCTGCGGACTACGAAGAGGGATCCTTCCACACGCGGAGAGGCAGGCTCTCTCTTGCCTGCAGCGGGAGGCAGCTGCCGGCCGGCCAGCCTTCCATTTCTTTTTCTCTACCTTTCTCTGGCCTCTCCAGCTTCAGCCGCAGCAGCTCCTGCCCGCAGCCGGTAAGCGCCCCGCCTGTCCCTTTGTGCTCCCGCGCCGCGAGGAGAGGGAGGCCGGGCAGAGACAGCCCGTGCGAGCTTTCCTTGCCGGCGGCGTTTCCTTACCGGGAGGAAGCAACGAGCGCGGCGGCACCTCCCGCCGGGGCCGCATTACCGTTACCGTCGGACGGCACGTGCAGGACCGCGGCAGCCCCGCGCACTCGCAGCCTCCGAGCTGCAGTACCGAACATTGGTCGCGGGGTGGCAGCGGCGAGCGCTTGGCACAACGCGCCAGCGCGCATGGGCGGCACCCCAGCTGCAGTACCGAAGTCTGTTCAACAGGTGGCGGAAGAGAGCGCTGGCGAAACGCGCCGCCACCGCGCGTGCGCGGCTCCGCGCTGCTGTACCGCGTTTCGGTTGCTAGGCAACAGCAGGAGGGCGGCAAAAGGCGCCACCGCGCATGCGCGGCTCCCGACCGCCAGGGCCGCGTTTTGGTTGCCAGGCAACAGCAGGAGCGCCGTCAACCGCGCCGCCGCGCATGCGCGGTTGCCGAGGCGCCATGTCGCGTTTTGGTTGCCAGG
Source organism: Buteo buteo (assembly GCF_964188355.1). Classification (NCBI taxonomy): domain Eukaryota; kingdom Metazoa; phylum Chordata; class Aves; order Accipitriformes; family Accipitridae; genus Buteo; species Buteo buteo. The sequence continues at coordinate 20,780 of NW_027439277.1, forward strand.
CAACAGCGGCGAGCGCCGTAAAAACCGCAGCGCGCATGCGCCCTTGCCGAGCTGCCGTAACGCGTTTCGGTTGCTAGGCAACAGGAGCAGGCCGTAAACCGCGCCGCCGCGCATGCGCGATAGCCGAGGCGTCGTGTCGCGCCTCGGTTGCCAGGCAACAGGGGCCAGCGCCGTAAACGTCGAACCACGCATGCGCGCTTGCCGAGCAGCCGTAAAGCGCCTCGGCTGCCCGGCAACAGCTGGACCCCCACCCCCCCCACCACCGACGCACTCCACCGCGCATGCGCCCCTCCCCAACGCCACTTCCCACCTTCGGTCACCGGGCAGCAGCAGCCGCATCCCCGTAACGATCCTCTTCGGAGCATCAGCTGCACGAGGGACGACTGACAGCTCAGACCAGTAGAGACCAGACACAGGCGGCAACTACTTACTGGGGGCACAGGGATCACGTTGCCCTGCCCTTTCCCCACTCGCAGCCCGGGCAGTCATCTTCATCGTCTCCGTTCCAAAGAGCACCCGAGTGGCTGGAGCGTTTACAGCAGTCAAGTGCAAAGAACAGACCATTCGGGTGGTCGCTTCTGCCCCTGCCCTCCCCACCCCGTTATCTACAGAGGAGAAGCAGCACAGGGAACCTGCAAATGGGGGGGGGGGAAGGGGGGGGGTGTCCCCTGGAGCAAGCCCCAAGGACTGCTGTATCCCCTCTGAATGTGGCATCAGGGTTGCGGGAGCGACAGCAGCCAGCCAACAGATGCTGGCGAGAGATTTAAAAAAAAAAAATAACGCCTGGTTCCGGTGACAGCCTGAAGGCAGGCCACAAGAGACCCAAAGCTGCTCTGTGCCAGAGGGGCAGCTCTGTCCAGCAGGAAACGCCGCGTCCCAGCGCACCAGATGCCAGCGGCCCACCTGCAAGCCAGCGATACCCTGGCGACCCTGGGGCTCGGTTGGGGTGGGCGCACCTTTCCTCACCTCTGAGCCATCAGAACTCTGCTCTCCCAATCCTACACGCACGCAAGGCTTCTTGTGCGGGGCTCGTCTCTTATCGAAGAGACGCTGCACGGTGTTACTTACCGCCCCGCCCTCCGGCGTGCAAAGGAATCAGCCGTGAAGCAGGGATAGCAAAGAGGCCTGTCGGGATATTAGTAGTCCTCAGCAGACGACCGTAGAGCCCTCGAGGTTCCATCTTTGCTCCCTACAGGAGCGTGGCTCCGCACTCCTTGCCGCTCCCGCCGGCAAGCGACACAATTGCCCTTTGCTGCCTGCAACAGGCAGTACCTGCACGGCCCCAGTAATGCCGCTTACAGAGCGAGAGGCGCTCGCTATAAAGCGGCAATGAAGAACAAGGACGGCCCGTCAAGATGGCAGGACGAACATAGAGAGCCTCCAGCATTAGCCAGGCAGGGCTTGCAACTCACCTCGTGTCGTGGTTTAACGCCAGCCAGCAAGAAAGCCCCACGCGACCGCTCGCTCGCTCCCCCGCCCCCAGTGGGACGGGGAGACAATCGGAAGGGCGAAAGTGAGAAAACTCGTGGCTTGAAACGAAAACAGTCTAATCATTTAAAAGAAACAACAACAACAACAACAACAACAACTTGTAAGGAAAAGAAGAAAAAAAAATGACAGAGAATGGGGTGCAGGCAGCATGCCAGGGGTCTGGAGCCTGACGGATGATGGGGAGCGGGGGGTGGAATGTGGAGGAGGGAAAGGAAGCGGGGGGGACGACGGGGGGGACGGGACAGGAGATAGAAGAGCAGGGGATGCGGGGGGAAACAACTCGCGTGGGTTAAAAACTCGAATGGGTGAAGGGGGCGGGCTGGAGCAGCAGGGGGCATATATGGGGGAGAAACACACGCCGGGGAGAGGGTAGGTGAGGGTACAGAGGTGCATGGGGGGACACGGGGGGGAGATGACCTACCCCAGGGAGCCCACCCAGGATGATCCACAGCAGGTAACTCACCTGGGATAACCCGCAACAGAGCATCCACACCAGATCATCCACACTGGGAGGACCCCCAGCAACGCCCCTCAAACTGCTTGTGCTTCACCCCCAGTCTTCCCCAAACTGGGGAGTTTTTTGCTTTTTCAAAATACTCAGTTTGGGGTGTGTTTCAGTGCTTTTCCACAACATAAAAAGGGGTGATCTTTTGGGTGTGGTTTGTGCATGAAAACGGGCTGGGATTTTTGCTTTCCAGCTGCACAAATCCAGGCAGATTTGGCTTTCCCAGGAGTCCCAAAGTCGTTTGTTTTTTTTCCATTGCAGACCCAGAATCAGGGGGTTTGGGGTTGTCCTGGCTTCAGCCAGAATAAAGTTAATTTTCTTCTGACTAGCTGGTACAGGGCCATTTTGGATTTAGGGTGAGAATAACGTTGACAACACCCCGATGCTGTAGTTGTTGCTAAGCAGTGTTTATACTAAGTCAGGGACCTTCCATCTCCTCATACCGCCCTGCCAGCAGAGGCTGGGGGCGCACAAGAAGAGTCGCTGAGCTAAAGCAGGATTCCAGGTAAACAGGTCAGCTCGAAATACACCACCTCCTTTAAAAGTTAAGAGCGATTTGAACACTTAAAATCAGCATTTAGGCTAATCGATACCATTTTGAACACCTTCTTAGCATACAAGTAAACACTCTTGCCGGTGTTGGAAAACGTCTCCTCCCTTCCTTACAGCACCGCTGCAGGGAGATAACCCTGGGAGGCTGCGGGACGAGGTCGTACGCAATCAGAATCTACGCTTACGGATCCACCACAACAGCTACAGCCCTTGCGCTGCTGCTGCTGCTGCTTTGCATCTTGCTCGTTTGGTGAATAAAGCTGAAAGTGAAGTGGAAAACTCCAAAGAGCAAAAGGAAAAATAAAGAATAAATCTCAATCATTCACTTTACACTAAAAAGGCGTGCCCATGTTTATATACGTCCAATAAAAATACTTATACTGTAAAAGTATTTCGTTTTCCTTTCCCATTACCTTAACTTGCACAGCTCTGAATACATACCATTAAATTATCTCTCTCCAAAGTACACAGTTATAATGGGACTAGGGGTTTTTGTGCGTGTTACAGAACGCGGAGGGACACCTGGCCAGCTGAGCTGCCCAAGAGAGGTGCTACTGAACTGCCAGGGAAACGCACCATTGAAAGCCAGACAGAAAGAAAGTACTTCAGAGCACTCCGTCAAAACATCAGGAAAAAAAACCCATAACATTCAGTTGCCTCTCTTTTTAAACGTTGAGAAAAATACCTAACTGCTTACATACACCTAACAAATCAAATACTACAGCTATTTGGCAGTTAGTTTAAACAATGCAAGTCAATTTGTAAAATCCCCAGGGCTGCAATACCTCAGACTACCAAAAAGGACTGGCGGGTTTCCTAATGCTTTTGGCAGTACTGAAGCAGGCAGAGCAACACGTTTTCATGTTATCTCGACTGTTACAACTGAGAAACCAAAGACCAGTGATGCCACCAACTTTAGGAAGATGGGCTGTGCTTGGGTCTTTGGAAGGAAATTGACTTTTTTTTTTTTTTTCTTTTTTTAAAAGAGAGTGAAAAGTCTCGTTACTGATGACTTCTACTGTCAAGTCGATCACCTCTGAAGATCCACTCTGATGGGAAGTTCCTAAAACAAAATCTCTTTGAGAGAGAAAGACTTCCATTTTGGAAAATCTCTTTCCAACTGAAGTCAAAATTACACACTGTAGGTTCAAGGAAAAAATACATTACTGAAGCAGTAACTCATCAAAAACACCTCAGGACTCACTGTCACTAGTTACAAGGCTGCTAATGCTTCCTGGGAAAGCCTGGAAAACACACAGATGCGACGCCCGTTTTGTCCTGTTTTGTCCACGTCTCTTCTTTGACCTTGATTGCTTTTAGTACAGATGCTAATTATCTCCGTAACGTTTTTGAGTACTACTAGAAGATATTTAAAAAAAAATCATTGACTGTAAAAGCATAAAGCTTTTATCATGAAAACAAAGGCTGTTTCTTCTGAACAGCTGAACTCTTACGAACAGTTCCTTCCCTCTTTTAGGACAAAATTATTTTCACAGTATCATTTACTAGCAAGCACACAGCAACAGAAGATTATGCTTTCAGGAAGAGAAAATAAACTGCGGGAAGTAAACTTTGTATAGGTGTAACATGCTCCGGAACAGAACTTATTTTTAGTATTTCTGTTAAAATATTTCATGTAAAAAAAAGTAGAAGGAGAGTTGGCACACTCTCAACGTTAAAGTCCGTACCGCAAGTACCTTTGGAAAAATGCAGACACACATCGTAGGCGTACCTTGTACTTGCAGGCCACTACGGAATCTTTCCATCCGTCTCGTACCGTCACGGCAGAAGAAAGGGCAACCACGGCGAAACGGTGCCAGCTGACATCCAGCTGAGAGAAGAAAAAAAAACATTAGCACAAAGCTGGGTAGGAACCCAAAGCTGCCCTTTTTTTTTGTGAAGGTTTGTGAAGACAGTACGACTGAGCGGAGGAAAAAGTATTTTTGCGTCATCTACGGTACAGTTGTTGACACAGGCCACTAGAGCTTTTGCATTTTTCAGACAACCGCGCCCTTTTTTTTTTCCTTTCTTTTTTTGACTCATCGGCAACTTTACTTTCACTAGAACTCACTTTCCTAGATACACGCAGGTGACAGACATAGAGACCTACCTACATTTTCTCAAGCCTTAGTATAGCCGAGGCTTCATCACCCTATACGTCCCAAGTTGAGTATTTTTGCTAAAGAGCACAGCAACGCATCTGTCCTTGTGAACTGCCTCGTTGCAAAAAAGGAATCATTTTTTCCAGGCCGTTGCTCCAAACGGGCAAGATCTTTTAAAACCGCAGTTGTGCCACCAAACCCGCTCAGGGTCCCTCCTAGCTTTTGACCGCCCTGAGATTTAACAGGCACACGCTCCATTCCATCTTCCAACAGCAAAAATACGCTAACGCTCTCGGACCCAGAGCGCAACCCTACGGATGTCCACGCACACACCCTGCCGTTTTGATGAGGAGCCACCCAGCATCCCTGCGAGCACAGCTGCACGCGCCAGATCGGTTTCCCCTACGCCGCGAGTTACCGGTTTCGGTGAACGTAGTTTCTGACGCTTTAAACTGAAAACCGTATCGCGACACTTCGCCACAGCAGAAACGACCCATCGCCAGAACGCGACAAAAACGCAGTAACACCAATTGCAAACCCACAGCAGCAACAGCTCCAGAAATATTTAGACCAGGAACAAGGGAGAAAAACAAACCAGCTTCATCTCACGCACAGGGGAGCGGCAGGCAGAGAAAAGGGTCGGCATTCTGAGCCCTTACAGAAAACGGGCATTCTCCTTCCGTTCCTCAGCCCGTCCGTGAAGGTCTAAATACCGCAACACTACTACGGCAACGTCGAGAGTAGGGAACAGCAGCCCTGCCACCGGACTTGCCGCTGACCCATGCTATTTACGTAGCAGGACGCGTAAGCAGAGGGACGCGTTTTGCCACACGCAGCCCTGAACTTCCTGAAAATTTACGTTTACCAAAAAAGCCATTTGGAACATATTGCCAAACAACATTCGGCAAGAAAGCTTTGATGCGTTTGACACACGCAAGTTTTTGGTCACTTGCTATTTGCTTCCTGTTGCTGCTGCTGTTCTTCCTTCAGAAATTCTACTCGTCGCCCAGTTATTCACTACTGGTTCAAGCATTTGCCTTCCTGGTATTACCAGCACATTCACAGAGGCAAGTAACTTAATTGCTCTTCTACAGTTATCCAAACGACAATTACAGCCATGAAAGAGAAGGAGAGGTCAGGCAGCAGAAGAGCTCTGCAGGCTGGCACCAGTCAATATTGCACTCTCTAAAACCAAACAACAACAAAACAAAACCGTGACCCTGTATCCTTCTTTTTTTTTTTTTTTTTCCTTCTTCTTTCAGAGCTCATCCCTGCCTCAGCATTTTGTCTTGTCAGAGCACGAAGCGCAGGTGATCCGTACCCTGACGACTTCTGCGTGTGATGAATGCCTGTTCAGAAATAGTCCAGATCTGCAAGACTGGTGTCATTTCTATGGTTTTAATCATCATAACTCACATTTTATTTACTCACGCATTTGTGAGGAAACTAATTAACTTTTAGACACTGCCTCTCCTTTTTTTGGGGGGGTGGGGGGGGGTGGAAATGTGTTAGAGACTGAAAAACATTACAATTCAGAGCTCCCAACCACGAGGGAGCGGTGGAGAAATCAATGAAAGCAAAGACCAACAGCAGCAACGTCAACTGGAAGTTGGCTTTCATTCCGATCACGTACTTAAGCGACTCTCCTTGCAAGTCTATGCCTCGGTCCCAGGAATGACTAGTCCCTTTTTGGAAGGACAAACTTTTTCACTTAAAAGTCCTAGACTGAAGACTCCGCTGAACGGAATGGGGATTGTCCCACGGGACAACATGCCGTCAACACTCTTAATGGGGAAGGAAAAAAAAAAAACCCAAATAAAAATCAAGTTTAAGTACCAGTTCCCATCACGTTTCACTCATTACATTTCTACTGGCATCTAGGTGCTCAAAAATGAACTACAGGGACACCACATATTCCTAAAAATTCAGTTATACATAAAAAAGTAAAAGGCTATTTCCAACTTGCCCATAAAAATCAGTATGAACAGAGAGAAGAGAAACACTCGACCCTGAAGAAGCTAACAGGCAGCTCTGAATTTACCAGACAGGAAATTTCATTCTTTCCCCTGAAACAAAAACACATCAAGGGACCAGTTCAGGAACAGGGCGCGATCTGTTAACAGCAATTTTTCCATCGTCTTTTCTGCACTAGCAGCAAATTTGCCTTCCCTGTGGGTTTAACGTGGAGCACCTGTAGTGCCCTCGAACTCGCAAGTGTTTCTCTCCGCCCCCCCAGCCCGATACGTGCGATTACCTGAGCAGCAAGCGGAATTAACCACACAGGATTTTCTTCGTGCGACGCGGAAGGTGACACTGGGAGAAGAGGAGACAAAGAAATGAACCTGCTTGTCACACCCAGCCAACGGTGAAAAGGCAGGGGAGGATTCTGCCGGAAGGGCTCTGCACCCCAGGAGCTCCCGCCGGCCGGTTTCTCTCCCCTTTGCCCGGTACCGAGGGGATGACGACACCTCGCGCGCGTCCCCTCGCGGGGGGGGCTGCCCCAGGTGAGCCGGGGGACCCCCACCTCGCTTCTGCCCGCGGGAACGGACCAGGAGAGACACTCCACGCAGAGAGAGGAGCGTGGCGTGGATTGCATGCCCGAGGGAAGAGGCCGGGCTCCCCGCTGGCAGAAGGACAACTCGCCTCCCTGCTGCTCGGAGCTGCTTGCTGCGGACAGCCCTGCCTGCGCCCGGCCGCTCTTCGGCCGTGCTGGGAGCGCGGTCCGGCCGACAGACGCCCCAGCGAAAAGACGCTCCAGCTAATCGCGCCTCCTGCTCGTTACAGCTGCAGGTACTTTTGCCTCTGGCTAATGCACGCTCCAGACAGCGGACACCCCGCCTCGTTCCAGCTCCCGCTTGCTACAGTTCTGGCTCCTTGAAGCCCCAGCTCCGCACTGAAGCTCCGGCTGATTTCAGCTGCTTCTCCTTACAAGCTCCAGCTATGTGCAACGGTCTGGGCTTTCCATAAGGTTATCTATCAACTGCTGTCAAAACTGGAGCGTTAGGATTAAACATCAGAGTTACACGCCAAGTAAATATCCATTAGTTTGGGCGATTAATTACTTGACGACTATTCTGAGCGGCGCAGAAAGAAGAGCTGGACTCAAAGAGGGCACGTGGGGTCTGAAAAGCACCTTTCCCCCCCGCAGACCATCACAGATGTTGAGTTCGGCCTGCTGCGTGCCGGCCTCCCGAACTTCGGCGTCCGACGCAACCAGACCCCCATCTCCGGGGAGGGACCACGCACCCTGCCTGCCCCCCGCTTCCCCCCGCAGCCCCCAACACCCTCCCACCCGCCTGCAAAACCAGCCAAGCCGGCTCCCGCTTTTGGCCCCCACACCAGCTGACTCGGGGCCCATTTGGGAGCCAAAAAACCCGGCCGCTGAGCCTGTTCTCAAGGCCCAAACACGCAGGGCCGGACCTCTGTTTCTGGGCCCAAAGCTGCGCAGCTCGGTCTGTTTCCGAGCCCCCAAATCAGCCACGCGAGCCTGTTGTCAAGCCCCAGGAACGGAAAACTTGTTCTCCATTTCTGACCCTGCAGTGCCCACGGGCGACGCCGAGCGTAGCCACCCCACAGCCCTGCACCCCCGGGGCCCCACACGTAGTTTCGGGGAGTGCTCGGGACCTGCGGAGGGCCCGGCCCCACGCCTCTGCGGGGCAGCCCCAGCACAGGCAGGGCGTCGCTTCACGATTGCCGTTTCAGGCTTTATTTCCCCGCCACCAGCGGCACGGCCAGGCCCCCACCCCAAACCCCCCAGCCGAAGCACCCCCGCGGGTAGCCGGGCCAAGCCACCCGGAAAACAAGAAAACCAAAGAGGGAACAAGACAGAGACCGTGGGGAAAGGCAAGGAGAAGGACACAGAAACAGAGAGAGCGCGGGAGGGATAGGGAGCAGGACAGAGAGATGGAGAAAGAAAGGAAAAAAGGACGGGAGGCAGAACCAAGGGAAAGAGAGACAAGGATGGGGAGCAGGACAAAGGGACGGAAGAGGAAAAAAAAAATAGCAACGGGCTGCAGGACAGAGATGAAGGGATTCAATAGACACAGGGAGCATGACAGAAGGACAGAGAGGAGACAGACAAAAGGGACAAAGAGCAGGCCAGCATCGGAGGGGAAAAAACCAACTGCGATGGGCAGTGGGAGAGAGATACGGAAAAAGAAAAAAATACTGAGGAACAGAAAAAAGAAAGAAGCGACAGCTAGCTGGACAGGGGGACACAGTTAGAAAGGGCGGGAGAGGGAACGGGGCAGAGAAAGACAGACAGAAAAGGTAGCGAAAGAAAGCAAGGCAGAGGGACAGCAAACAGGGCGGGGGGGGGAAGGGACAGGGGTCTGGACAGAGGTGGAGAAATAAGCAGCAGGGACAGAGAAAAAGAGACAGAAAGAGGGACAGGGAACATGGCAGAGAAGGAAAAATCAGGACAGCGGCAGGACGGAGATCAAAAACTGGGACGGTCCTCAGGACAGAGAGGAATACGAATACGAGCAGGGAGCGGGACAAAGGGATACAGCGAGAAACGACGGGACAGGAAGCAAGACAGCGCGACAGACAAGAACAATGACAACGAGAGAGAGAGAGCGTGCGCGTGAGAAGCACAGGGGGTTGGGAAATTTAGAAAGAGAGGTATCAGGAGCCCTGCAGAGAGAGGGAGGGTGAATAAAAAAAGGGGCAGGAAGCAGCACAAAGGGTCGCAGAGAGTAAGAGATGAACAGGAAGGAGGACGGGGACAGTGAGATCCAGAATGACAAAAATAAACAGCAACGGCGAGCAAGACAAAGGGATAGAGACAGAAACAGAAAGTAGGAAGAAGAGAGATAGGAAGGCAGGGACACAGAGCGACACGTACAGGTACGGAGAGGAAAAGAACACTAGGGGAACAGGCCAGAGAAATTGGGAGGCGGGGAAAGAGGCGGATGCAGATCAGGACAAGGAGATGGAAAAGGAAAAAACAGCGACTGGCTGCAGGACAAAGACGGGGCGGGGGGGGGGGCGGGGAGAGGGAGAGGGAGCAGGACAAGAACGCAGAGAGAAAAAGAAAGGGGGGCAGTCGAAGGAAAGGGGGGGGGGAAGAGGGAGCAGGACAAGAGAATAGACAGAAGAGGAGAGGTACAGGGAAGCAAAATAAAAATAATAAAAAACAAACAAACAAAAAAAAAAGTCACAGCAGCAAGAGAAAGCGAGGGGGTCAGGAGAGGGGGAGGGAGGGAGGGACCGGGAGGCACAAGAGGAGCGACAGGGCCCCGGAGGCCCAGGACTCACCACAGCTCTCGCTCTTGGAGCTGCCAGGAGACCTTGCCAGTGCAGACGCTTCTTTCTCCTTCTCTCCTCCCTTCCTCTTCTGTAACTCCAGTCGCTTGGCTCTCCTCCACATAACGGAACACGCGAGCGTCTCGCGGCTCTTACGAGATGAGGCCTCCTAGACACATAGCCTCGCTCGCTCGCTCACTACGTGGCCGTACCGCGCTGCTGGTCATGCATACAGACCCTGGCAGCCTGACCTGCTGCGGACTATGAGGAGGGATCCTCCCACACCCAGAGAGGCAGGCTCTCTCTTGCCTGCAGCGGGAGGCAGCTGCCAGACAGATGGCCTTCCGTTTCTTCTTCTTTACTTTTCTGTGGCCTCTCCAGCTTCAGCAGCTCCCGTCCACAGCCAGCAAGCGCTCCGCCTGTCCCTCTGTGCTCCCGCGCCACGAGGAGAGGGAGGCCAGGCAGAGACAGCCCACGCGAGCCTGAGGCTGCTGCAGTCAACGGCATCCCCGGGGACGAACAGACAACCGCACTCACAGCGTGACCTCTGGGAGAGGGAAAGAGGCAGCAGTGACCGTTATTACTGTAGCTCGACCCTGGCCAGAGCCCCTCCTTCCGCAGGGGCTTCCGCAGACGCCGCTCGTTCCCCGCGCCGCTGCTAACGGCACCCACGTTCAGGGAGACTCGAGAACATGGGAGGGCCAGCTTGCTGCCCTCACGACAGGGCTCGGGGGCTGCCTGCGGCTACAGCACAGGCTTCAGGGGAGGGGCTGGAGCTGGGGGCAGCCGCACGGGCCGAGCGGGGCCGGGGGAAGGCGCCGGGGGAGCTCCGGCGACTCGGGGAGGCGCCCGCTGGCCGCGCCTGGGGGGTGCCCGCCTCCGTCCCCTCTTCCCTTCTATCGGCTCTCGGGGAACTGCCTGGCGCTGCCCTGGCCCGGCTCGCCTCCGGCGGACCGGGAGCCTGCCGCGGCGGCCGCTTCGCAGCTTCCCGTCCCGCCAGCGCCCGGCGGCCAGCGGGCAGGAGGCACCCCCCCGCCCCCGCCCCTGCCCCCGCCAGAGGGGATCGCTCGCCTCACCCGCGGTCCCGGCGCTCGCCCGCTGCCGCCCAGACCCGCGCCCTGCGCGCCACCACGCTGCACCCGGACACCGCGCATGCGCCGGAGGGGCCGGAGCCGACGAGCGAACGCCGGGCTGCCCCACGCGCAGGACGGCGCATGCGCCCGGGTCGCGCGTCCGCACGGCTGGTCGGGGAGCGGGTGCAGCGGGAAGCCCGCGGAAAACCACACGAAACCGGCAACGCTCCTGCGTCTGACCTGGTCGGACTCCGGGGGCCGCGGCGGCAGCAAGGACTACGCCGCGCCCGAGAGCCACGCTGCCGCCCGGCCGCCGAGTCCGCGAAAACTACAGCTCCCGGCATGCCCCGGGAGGCAGCCCGCCCTGCTGCCTGACCCCGAGGGGAAGCCGCTTCCGTTTCCGCCCACCCCCACGCCGGCGCAGCCGCAGTTCCCGCCGAGCCCCCAGCGCCGCTCCGGGCAGCTCCGGCGCGCTTTCGCCGCCCGGCTCCGGCACGGCGCGGCGCGGCACCCCCCCGCCCGGCTCCGGCTCCGGGCAGCGGCCGCCGCCGCCGCTCCGTGCGTCCCACACAGACCCCGCCGTCCTCCTCGGGGCTTTCCCCGGAACCCGCCGGCCGGCTGCGCAGCCCCGCCACGGGGCCCGGTGAGCACCCCCCCCGCGCGCGCACGTGGTCCCAGCCGCCCTGCGCCCCCCCCCCCCCCCCCGCGCGCACTTGCTCCCAGCTGCCCTGTGAGCGCACTCCCCCCCCCGCGCGCACGTGGTCCCAGCCGCCCTGCGCCCCGCCCCCCGCGCGCACTTGCTCCCAGCCCCCCTGTGAGCCCCCCCCCCCCCCCCGCGCGCACTTGCTCCCAGCCCCCCTGTGAGCCCCCCCCCCCGCGCGCACTTGCTCCCAGCCCCCCTGTGAGCCCCCCCCCCCCGCGTGCACTTGCTCCCAGCCCCCCTGTGAGCCCCCCCCCCGCGCGCACTTGCTCCCAGCCGCCCTGTGAGCCCACCCCCCCCCCCGCGCGCACGTGGTCCCAGCCCCCTGTGAGCCCCCAGGGCTCCCCCCCGGCCTCTGCACCGGCGGCCCCCACCTCCCCCGGGCCACCCCCGCCTCCGACGTTCGCCGTCCGAGGGGCGCCCGGCCCCGCTCACCTTCTCCCGAGGGGCAGCCGCAGCCCGGCCACTGCTCCGCTCCGCTCCTGCCTCGGCTCCCACCGGCCCCGCCCCGGCCCCTCCCCCGGCAGCCCCCCCTTTCCAGGGAGGGGACGGCCCCAGCAGCCTCACTGCCCGCACCTGCGGCTCCTCCAGCCCCGGCCCGCAGCTGGGGGACCGAAACCCGGAACAAAACTTCTCAACACCCATGGGAAGTTAAGCAGCAGGCACTTCCTCGATTGAATGAAAGGTGGCAAGAGTCATCTCATTTGGAAGGGGTGTTAACTGGGGTCAAAATACAGATTTGAATACCCATCTTATTTTAGTTCTAAGACTTGGCGATTGCCAGGTATCATCTTTTCCATTTACCCGGGTCCACCAGCGAGGCCACAAGGGAGATTTCTTCCAGAGAGAGGAGAGAGTTATTAAGGCTGAAGTCCACGATTTGCCTTTCTCCTTCATGAAAAGGTGAGTGGATCATATATCATCACTAGTCACCCAAACAGTTAACCCTGAACTTTTCACCTGTCCTTTAATACAGTCAACTCCAAGCTAAATGTTTTCCGTTATTAAGAGGCGACCAAAGATCATGTAAAATATTATTATACTTTCTACAAACACATCCCCATCTGAGAGCTTTAGCTACTAGAGAAAGTCGTTGGAGTTTGGGGTCAGAGGAGCTGCAAGTATAAACCTTCATTCAGCTCTGTTTAGGATGTGTGATTTTTCTCTGGTTGTCTAAACCAGTCTAAATTTCCATAGACGGTCCCGACTCTGGGTGGCTCTAACAAGGATCCTGGAACTCCAGGAAATTCTAAACATCGTTTTATATTTTAAATATGATCCCAAGTTCCTTCCTGCACTTGTCGCTACGGTTTTGGCAACTGACAGCCCCAAGGGCTGCCTGTACAAGTTTCTCCCGAAGGGCGAGTAAATTAATTCTTTTGTCCATGAGGTGGATGGTTTGGTAATGTTATAATTCACAACGCTCTAATTCCTTCTTTCAAATTTAAAAAAAATAATTGCCTTTTAAATCCATCCCATTTAATTTGCTAAAATGATTCTCATTGTTCTGCATCTTTTCTCAAGTTTTGGTTAAATTCAATGTCAGTATTCTCCACGGAACTAGATTTTCATCGGACTTTGGAATCGGAAGGCAGGCTGTTACTGAGGTTCAATTTTGTGTCTTTACAAAACTTTGAATCAGTTACAAAACTAGATTTTTGGTTTTTTAAACCAAATTACAAAAACGGTTAATATCAAGATTAACACAGCTCAAACAATAATTGTTTCATTTTGTTTATCTCATGTTTGGAACCCCTCAAAAAAAAATACATACACCCTCTAAACACACAAAAAGATTATTGCCCTCGACAATATTCCTAATAGCAACCCCAATAGTATAAACTTTACACAGCTGTTTTCCCAAATAGATAATGTGAAACTTACTTATAGATTTTCAGTTTTAAAGGGCCAGTTTCTTTAGACTTCCAATTTCTTGTTGGTGCTTTCTTTATTCTTGAATAATGAAGCCAAGGTTCTTCTCCCAGACCTCTACCGCTATAAGGGTTGTTAAAATGACTCGATACGGTCCTTTCCACTTCTCAGTGATTTTACATACATTCAATCTCCTGGTCGGAAGGGATGCGCTGCTACGTCCAATTCTAAGGGTCCAGCTGTGGAGACATACTGACAAAGTTCTTGAAAAGAATTGCTTAAAGAAATCATAACACCTTTTAAAAACCTATCTCCAAAGGCACTCAAGATACTCAGAACATAGGACTCTTGATATGGTCTTTCATAAAACATTTCATAATGACTTAAATTTTCTTTCTCTTCTGGCTATACTCTGATTCTTAATAGAGCCATGGGTAATGCTTTAACCCACGTGAGGAGTGAGGTTTCCTGACAAATTTTACTCGACTGTTGCTTAAGGGTATAGTTCATTCTCTCTCTCTCTCTCTCTCCCCCCCGCCCTCTCTTCCCCCCCCCCCCCCCGCTTGCGGTCTGTATGGGGTGTGATAGTCTCAATCTATAGATAATACTTTGCTCAGCTTGTCTCATAATCTTTGCTATAAAATGAGGGCCATTGTCAGATGACATTCTTACAGGCACCCCACATTTTGGTATTATCTCTTTGAGCAAGACTTTGACTACTTCCCTTGCTTTCTCGGTGCGACAAGGGAAAGCCTCGGGCCACCCAGTAAAGATATCAACTAAAACTAGGATAGATCCTTCTTTTCAAGGCAATTCTATAAAGTCAATTTGCTAATATTCTCCTAAAAAATTTCCTTATTTCATAATCCCAAAGATGATCTTATTACTGATTCGGGGACATTTTTATATATAAATTTCACATCCGCTTCTAATTGTTTAAACAATCTTTGTCGTATTTCACTTTCTGTTCCCCGATATACTTTGTGATGTTCAGCTCGGGCAATTTCTCTTATTATTGTGGGTGGGACTATTATTTGACCTGTCGGTGTTACAGCCTATCCTGTTTCATTTTGTTAGCCTGCAATCTAATAATTAATTCTTCATCTTTTTCGTTATAATTTGGAGTTTCTTTAGGCAATTTTATACTTTTCTCTGGAACTAGTGCTAGGATGCCTTTTTCCGCAGCCTCTTTAGCAGCTTTATCGGCCAGTCGGTTACCTGCGTTCGGACCGGTCTTACCTAACTGATGTGCTTTACAGTGCATTATCGTGACTGCTGTTGGTTTTTGAATGGTTTCTAACAATTTCAGTATTTGTTCTGCGTGCTGAATGGTGGTTCCTTGCGCGGGCAACGGTCCTCTTTCTCTCCGTATCGCTCCATGCGCACGTACTACTCCAAAAGCATACTTTGAGTCTGTCCAAAAGTGTTGACTCGCTTTCCTTGACTTAGTTCCAGAGCTCGAATGAGAGCTATCAATTCAGCCTTTTGGGCAGATATCGTCGAAGGCAAAGTTGGCAACACAATTACCTCCTCAGTAGTTATTGTCTATCTTGATAAACGTTTTCCTTCACAGATGGAACCGCTTCCGTCGGCATACAGTTCCCAATCTGTTTCTTCTAGCGGCACATCTCAGAGATCCAGTCAGCTGGAGTAAACTCTTTCGATTGTCTGCAAGCAGTCACGTTCCAGTTCTCCTCCTTTAACTTGATCGGTTGTTGAAAACGCAACAGGGTTAACGGTGGTAGTAGCGTTTAGGTAAACATCATCTTGTTCCAGCCACACCACTTGGTATTTCAGCATCCTGCTAGGGGATACCCAATGCCCCCCTCTCTGTTTTAGCACAACAGTTATCATATGGGAAACGTACAGTAATCCTTTGTCCTCTAATCCTTTGTCCTCAGGTGAACTTACGAGCTTCCTGGATCAGTAGCACAGTTGCAGCGACGGCTCTCGGACGACCAGAGCATCCCAGACTCACATTACCTAATCGCTTCGAGAAGTAGGCCACAGCTCGCCCACTTGGCCCTACGTATTGGGCCAGGATACCCAGAGCTATACCTCTTCTTTCACGAGCAAAAAGTTCAAGTGTCTTCTTTGTGAGATCTGGCAGGCCTAGGGCTGGCACCCCTCTTACAGCCTGTTTCAGTTCTTGGAAAGTAGCTTTCTCGGCATCGGTCCAATCCATCGTTTGAGGTTTTGAGCTGCTCCTATAAAGGTCGGGCCAGCAAGCCACAATTTATAATCTACAGGTGACACCACTCGACCATTCCCGGCAACGCTCGTCATTAATTTTTTTCGTCTTAGGTTCGGGGAGACGACAGATTGCCTCTTTTCTCTCAGTTCCCAATTGTCTCTGTCCTTTTAGGATTTTAAAACTCATTTAAATAAGTTTCTTCTTTCTGGGTTATTTGGGTTTTTTTCTTTTGACGCTCGATATCCACCGATTCCCCAAAAGTTCAAAAAGTTAATAGTTAGCTTTGTGCATTGTTCTTCCGTCTCAGCTACAATTAACAGATCATCCATATATTTCAGCAAGATTTCTTGATTATTTTCTTTCTTCCAAATCTCTAATTCTCGTGCCAATTGATTTCCAAAAATGGTAAGACTATTCTTAAAGCCTTGAGGCAAGACTGTCCGCGTATATTGTGTTTTTCTCCCAGTCTCAGGATTTTCCCATTCCAAAGCAAAAACCTCTTGACTACTGGGATCCAAGGGAATACGGAAAAAGGCATCTTTTCGGTCTAACACTGTGAACCATTCTTGTTTCTCCGTTAGGGTTGCTAACAAAGTATAAGGATTTGCTACTACCGGATGAATATCTTGTACTATTTGATTTATTGCTCTGAGGAGGTCTTGAACTAATCTACCATCTTTTTCATTAGCCTTTTAACAGGCAAGATCGGGGTGTTATATCTGGATTCGCATTCTATTAACAATTTGTATCTTAAAAATGTTTGTATTACCATTGCTAACCCTTTCCGACTTTCCGGTCTTAGGGGGTATTGTTTCATTCTTACCGGATTCCATCCTGGCTTTAAATCAACTCTCACAGGTTCTGCTTTTTGGATTTACCAGGAACTTCCCAGTCCAGACGATTGGAATTACAGCATTAGACTTTGACTGGTATAATCTTCTGCTTTCGGTAACCATCCTGTTAACAACAAAGCCACTGCTTCGATACGTTTAGTTTCTGGAATTGAAGTTTTAATCTCTCCATTTTTTAATTTAACTTCTGCCTCTAAGTTCTCAAATAGATCTCTCCTTAACAGGGTTTTAGGAGAATCTGGCACATACAAAAACTGCTGAGTGACCCATTGCTTTCCTAATTTCATTGTTAAAGATTTAAAGAAGGGTCTAGTTTCTCGTTCACTTGTTGCACCGACACCACCAATTTCTTCAAAACTTAACTCTCCCTCTAAGGTATTTAAAACTGAAAAGGTGACTCTAGTGTCAATTCAAATTCCATTTTCTGTTCTCCCGGTTTAGCTGTAACCAGAGGTTCTGCTGGGAGACTCCCCGTCAGATACGTTCACTTAAAAAGAACAAATCTACCTATGGCACTTTATTCCATTTACTCTCTCTCTCCTACAAAACAACAGTAATTGCAATATAGTATTGTAACTCAAAGTTCTGTTTGTTTACCATTTTTCCTGCAATTCACCCCAATGTGCCAATAAACGTCCCAACGGTGATGGTTTTGGTAACTTTTCATCAGCGGTTCCATTTCCTGCACTCTTATTCTTAAACAATTTTGCTGATGCCTTTATACTTCTATACATTCAAATACCAAATACCAAACAAATGCAAATGACAGTTGTCCCAAATAATACACAAAGTCCAACCCAGCAATAGCTTTCGCTTATGACTTACGGGCAGACGCCTAGGCTTCCACTGCAGACGGGTACCCTCCAAGCCCCAACCCTGCGAAGCTTTCGCCGCGCCTCACGGGCAGGCTTTCCAAACAAATTCCAAAGCAGCGGCGCCTTACCTTTTTTTCCAGGGAACGCTGCGAGGAGCTTTGCGAGTCGAGGGTGACGGTTCTCCCCGAGAATACCTCGGTGCCGGCCGGAGTTCGATCGACACTCGATCTCGTCCAGTCTCACTCGCAAGGTCCCATCTGGGTCGCCAAAACCGTTCCCGAAATCCGGAATAAAACTCCTTAACACCAACCTGAAGTTAAGCAGCGGGCACTTTGTTTATCGCAGCGCTGGGGACACGGGGGATCGCTCCTCCAAAGGCGTGTCCCGCTTAGTATCAAAATCCATCAGTTTTTACAGACTTTTCCTGTCAGGTCATTGTTACCTAAGCTCCTTCCGTAAAAATGCATACTATGCTCGTTCTTAAATTTAACCTTTATAATGATCGGTCCTTTGATTATATAACCTTATCAATATTCTTATTTAAAAACAATCATTGGTCAGTTACACTTAGCTCTGCTGACTGGCATCTTCGATCCTCAAATGGAGATGGGAAGGGTAAGGGGGTTTCCAAGCAGCAAACTGGCGTCCCCGACGGTTTCCTTAGTTTCCTGAAACAGAAGGTAGGAGAACCAGTAACTTCCTGGTGAGGTTTCTAGGGTTAGCTCTTTCAAACTTTAACAATATTAAGGTTCCTAGAGTCACGCGTAACACAGCTCCTCCTAAAGTTTCTATGGCTACGTTTCAAACTTAACGATCCTATACGTTATGCTTCACAATTTTACTTCTTAATCAAACCTAACTCTTCTATGTGATTAAATTTTGATTTCTTTACCGGAATATTTGCAACAGCTGGAGCCCAGCAGGAACAGGGGGGACACGGCCCGACCCCCCCAGCGCCTCACCTCCTCCTCCCCTGGGCTCCCTCACGGCCCCTCCACTCGTGCAAAGGGAGCGCAAACGCAGCCCGGAGGGCAAAGGGGACGGGCGGCCAGCGTTTATTCAGTCAGTCGCGTGCCTATCGAGTCCTGCCAGCGAGTCTGCTCTGGGGCTCGGGGCGCCCCCCGGCGCTCCCTCTGCCCCTCGGACACCTCTGATAGCCTATTTCCATACATTCTGTATGGCACGTCTAAATATTGGGATGGTTTTAATATTTTGTACCAGCTGTGGAAACTGGTTTGCTGCTAGGTGACTGCAAAAGTGAGATTTGGTAAATAATTATTAGAAATCTTACACTAACACTACGATTGAAACAATAGACAAAAGTATAGCCAAGCAATCGACTAGCAGAGGTAGGTACTCCTAAGTTTTGCAGTTCTTTGCTCTTATGACTAGATGTTCCTGTACGCTGGATGAGAACAATGCTGAAACTGACCACGTGTGATTGAACCTGCGTTAAGCTTCAAGATCAAAGAACAAGGACAAGAATAAAGACTTCGAGGACAGCCAGCAAGAACTTCAGATGGGTCGGTGGTTGCAAAAGCAGCCCTTCGTCTCAAATGGATCCTTCATTGCACGTGATCGGACGTAGGCAGTACTATGATAATCGGTTGCCGTCGTTTTTATGTATATGTATACTAATCTGATTAACATGCAATTAGTTATTCTGTATAACCTGTTTGTGCTAAAGCTGTGGCATGCACGCTAGGTGGAACTATCCCCCGTGCAGCCAGCGCTGCAATGAAGAATGCCTGCTTTCTAAAACTCCAAAACGAGTCTTAGGGAGTTTCTTCGACCGGCTTTTCAGTATCAGGGGTACAAGGGAGGAAAGGAAAAAAAAAAAAAAAAAAAAAAGGCAGCGGTGTGGGAAAGAGAGGGGACCAGGGGAAGGGGCAGGGAGGGACCAGAACGCGGAAGAGGGGAGACAGGGCCCCGAGGGCCCGGGGCTCACCACAGCTCTTGGCACTGCCAGGAGAATTTGCCCGTTGAGACGCTTCTTTCTGCTCCTCTCCCGCTCCCCTCCTCTTCTGTAACTCCGGCGGCGCGGCCGTCCTCCCCCTAGGAGAACACGCGTCTCATAGGTCTTGCGAGACGAGGCCTCCTAGGCACGGAGCCTCGCTCGCTCGCACACTACGTGGCCGTACCGCACCGTCGGTGCCGCATCCGGACCCTGCGGTGCACCTCGGCGGTCTGACCTGCTGCGGACTACGAAGAGGGATCCTTCCACACGCGGAGAGGCAGGCTCTCTCTTGCCTGCAGCGGGAGGCAGCTGCCGGCCGGCCAGCCTTCCATTTCTTCTTCTCTACCTTTCTCTGGCCTCTCCAGCTTCAGCCGCAGCAGCTCCTGCCCGCAGCCGGTAAGCGCCCCGCCTGTCCCTTTGTGCTCCCGCGCCGCGAGGAGAGGGAGGCCGGGCAGAGACAGCCCGTGCGAGCTTTCCTTGCCGGCGGCGTTTCCTTACCGGGAGGAAGCAACGAGCGCGGCGGCACCTCCCGCCGGGGCCGCATTACCGTTACCGTCGGACGGCACGTGCAGGACCGCGGCAGCCCCGCGCACTCGCAGCCTCCGAGCTGCAGTACCGAACATTGGTCGCGGGGTGGCAGCGGCGAGCGCTTGGCACAACGCGCCAGCGCGCATGGGCGGCACCCCAGCTGCAGTACCGACGTCTGTTCAACAGGTGGCGGAAGAGAGCGCTGGCGAAACGCGCCGCCACCGCGCGTGCGCGGCTCCGCGCTGCTGTACCGCGTTTCGGTTGCTAGGCAACAGCAGGAGGGCGGCAAAAGGCGCCACCGCGCATGCGCGGCTCCCGACCGCCAGGGCCGCGTTTTGGTTGCCAGGCAACAGCAGGAGCGCCGTCAACCGCGCCGCCGCGCATGCGCGGTTGCCGAGGCGCCATGTCGCGTTTTGGTTGCCAGGCAACAGCGGCGAGCGCCGTAAAAACCGCAGCGCGCATGCGCCCTTGCCGAGCTGCCGTAACGCGTTTCGGTTGCTAGGCAACAGGAGCAGGCCGTAAACCGCGCCGCCGCGCATGCGCGATAGCCGAGGCGTCGTGTCGCGCCTCGGTTGCCAGGCAACAGGGGCCAGCGCCGTAAACGTCGAACCACGCATGCGCGCTTGCCGAGCAGCCGTAAAGCGCCTCCACTGCCCGGCAACAGCTGGACCCCCACCCCCCCCACCACCGACGCACTCCACCGCGCATGCGCCCCTCCCCAACGCCACTTCCCACCTTCGGTCACCGGGCAGCAGCAGCCGCATCCCCGTAACGATCCTCTTCGGAGCATCAGCTGCACGAGGGACGACTGACAGCTCAGACCAGTAGAGACCAGACACAGGCGGCAACTACTTACTGGGGGCACAGGGATCACGTTGCCCTGCCCTTTCCCCACTCGCAGCCCGGGCAGTCATCTTCATCGTCTCCGTTCCAAAGACCACCCGAGTGGCTGGAGCGTTTACAGCAGTCAAGTGCAAAGAACAGACCATTCGGGTGGTCGCTTCTGCCCCTGCCCTCCCCACCCCGTTATCTACAGAGGAGAAGCAGCACAGGGAACCTGCAAATGGGGGGGGGGGAAGGGGGGGGGTGTCCCCTGGAGCAAGCCCCAAGGACTGCTGTATCCCCTCTGAATGTGGCATCAGGGTTGCGGGAGCGACAGCAGCCAGCCAACAGATGCTGGCGAGAGATTTAAAAAAAAAAAATAACGCCTGGTTCCGGTGACAGCCTGAAGGCAGGCCACAAGAGACCCAAAGCTGCTCTGTGCCAGAGGGGCAGCTCTGTCCAGCAGGAAACGCCGCGTCCCAGCGCACCAGATGCCAGCGGCCCACCTGCAAGCCAGCGATACCCTGGCGACCCTGGGGCTCGGTTGGGGTGGGCGCACCTTTCCTCACCTCTGAGCCATCAGAACTCTGCTCTCCCAATCCTACACGCACGCAAGGCTTCTTGTGCGGGGCTCGTCTCTTATCGAAGAGACGCTGCACGGTGTTACTTACCGCCCCGCCCTCCGGCGTGCAAAGGAATCAGCCGTGAAGCAGGGATAGCAAAGAGGCCTGTCGGGATATTAGTAGTCCTCAGCAGACGACCGTAGAGCCCTCGAGGTTCCATCTTTGCTCCCTACAGGAGCGTGGCTCCGCACTCCTTGCCGCTCCCGCCGGCAAGCGACACAATTGCCCTTTGCTGCCTGCAACAGGCAGTACCTGCACGGCCCCAGTAATGCCGCTTACAGAGCGAGAGGCGCTCGCTATAAAGCGGCAATGAAGAACAAGGACGGCCCGTCAAGATGGCAGGACGAACATAGAGAGCCTCCAGCATTAGCCAGGCAGGGCTTGCAACTCACCTCGTGTCGTGGTTTAACGCCAGCCAGCAAGAAAGCCCCACGCGACCGCTCGCTCGCTCCCCCGCCCCCAGTGGGACGGGGAGACAATCGGAAGGGCGAAAGTGAGAAAACTCGTGGCTTGAAACGAAAACAGTCTAATCATTTAAAAGAAACAACAACAACAACAACAACAACAACTTGTAAGGAAAAGAAGAAAAAAAAATGACAGAGAATGGGGTGCAGGCAGCATGCCAGGGGTCTGGAGCCTGACGGATGATGGGGAGCGGGGGGTGGAATGTGGAGGAGGGAAAGGAAGCGGGGGGGACGACGGGGGGGACGGGACAGGAGATAGAAGAGCAGGGGATGCGGGGGGAAACAACTCGCGTGGGTTAAAAACTCGAATGGGTGAAGGGGGCGGGCTGGAGCAGCAGGGGGCATATATGGGGGAGAAACACACGCCGGGGAGAGGGTAGG
The DNA here is from genome assembly GCF_964188355.1 of Buteo buteo. Classification (NCBI taxonomy): domain Eukaryota; kingdom Metazoa; phylum Chordata; class Aves; order Accipitriformes; family Accipitridae; genus Buteo; species Buteo buteo. The sequence goes on from NW_027439277.1 coordinate 42,957, forward strand.
TGAGGGTACAGAGGTGCATGGGGGGACACGGGGGGGAGATGACCTACCCCAGGAAGCCCACCCAGGATGATCCACAGCAGGTAACTCACCTGGGATAACCCGCAACAGAGCATCCACACCAGATCATCCACACTGGGAGGACCCCCAGCAACGCCCCTCAAACTGCTTGTGCTTCACCCCCAGTCTTCCCCAAACTGGGGAGTTTTTTGCTTTTTCAAAATACTCAGTTTGGGGTGTGTTTCAGTGCTTTTCCACAACATAAAAAGGGGTGATCTTTTGGGTGTGGTTTGTGCATGAAAACGGGCTGGGATTTTTGCTTTCCAGCTGCACAAATCCAGGCAGATTTGGCTTTCCCAGGAGTCCCAAATTTGTTTGTTTTTTTTCCATTGCAGACCCAGAATCAGGGGGTTTGGGGTTGTCCTGGCTTCAGCCAGAATAAAGTTAATTTTCTTCTGACTAGCTGGTACAGGGCCATTTTGGATTTAGGGTGAGAATAACGTTGACAACACCCCGATGCTGTAGTTGTTGCTAAGCAGTGTTTATACTAAGTCAGGGACCTTCCATCTCCTCATACCGCCCTGCCAGCAGAGGCTGGGGGCGCACAAGAAGAGTCGCTGAGCTAAAGCAGGATTCCAGGTAAACAGGTCAGCTCGAAATACACCACCTCCTTTAAAAGTTAAGAGCGATTTGAACACTTAAAATCAGCATTTAGGCTAATCGATACCATTTTGAACACCTTCTTAGCATACAAGTAAACACTCTTGCCGGTGTTGGAAAACGTCTCCTCCCTTCCTTACAGCACCGCTGCAGGGAGATAACCCTGGGAGGCTGCGGGACGAGGTCGTACGCAATCAGAATCTACGCTTACGGATCCACCACAACAGCTACAGCCCTTGCGCTGCTGCTGCTGCTGCTTTGCATCTTGCTCGTTTGGTGAATAAAGCTGAAAGTGAAGTGGAAAACTCCAAAGAGCAAAAGGAAAAATAAAGAATAAATCTCAATCATTCACTTTACACTAAAAAGGCGTGCCCATGTTTATATACGTCCAATAAAAATACTTATACTGTAAAAGTATTTCGTTTTCCTTTCCCATTACCTTAACTTGCACAGCTCTGAATACATACCATTAAATTATCTCTCTCCAAAGTACACAGTTATAATGGGACTAGGGGTTTTTGTGCGTGTTACAGAACGCGGAGGGACACCTGGCCAGCTGAGCTGCCCAAGAGAGGTGCTACTGAACTGCCAGGGAAACGCACCATTGAAAGCCAGACAGAAAGAAAGTACTTCAGAGCACTCCGTCAAAACATCAGGAAAAAAAACCCATAACATTCAGTTGCCTCTCTTTTTAAACGTTGAGAAAAATACCTAACTGCTTACATACACCTAACAAATCAAATACTACAGCTATTTGGCAGTTAGTTTAAACAATGCAAGTCAATTTGTAAAATCCCCAGGGCTGCAATACCTCAGACTACCAAAAAGGACTGGCGGGTTTCCTAATGCTTTTGGCAGTACTGAAGCAGGCAGAGCAACACGTTTTCATGTTATCTCGACTGTTACAACTGAGAAACCAAAGACCAGTGATGCCACCAACTTTAGGAAGATGGGCTGTGCTTGGGTCTTTGGAAGGAAATTGACTTTTTTTTTTTTTTTCTTTTTTTAAAAGAGAGTGAAAAGTCTCGTTACTGATGACTTCTACTGTCAAGTCGATCACCTCTGAAGATCCACTCTGATGGGAAGTTCCTAAAACAAAATCTCTTTGAGAGAGAAAGACTTCCATTTTGGAAAATCTCTTTCCAACTGAAGTCAAAATTACACACTGTAGGTTCAAGGAAAAAATACATTACTGAAGCAGTAACTCATCAAAAACACCTCAGGACTCACTGTCACTAGTTACAAGGCTGCTAATGCTTCCTGGGAAAGCCTGGAAAACACACAGATGCGACGCCCGTTTTGTCCTGTTTTGTCCACGTCTCTTCTTTGACCTTGATTGCTTTTAGTACAGATGCTAATTATCTCCGTAACGTTTTTGAGTACTACTAGAAGATATTTAAAAAAAAATCATTGACTGTAAAAGCATAAAGCTTTTATCATGAAAACAAAGGCTGTTTCTTCTGAACAGCTGAACTCTTACGAACAGTTCCTTCCCTCTTTTAGGACAAAATTATTTTCACAGTATCATTTACTAGCAAGCACACAGCAACAGAAGATTATGCTTTCAGGAAGAGAAAATAAACTGCGGGAAGTAAACTTTGTATAGGTGTAACATGCTCCGGAACAGAACTTATTTTTAGTATTTCTGTTAAAATATTTCATGTAAAAAAAAGTAGAAGGAGAGTTGGCACACTCTCAACGTTAAAGTCCGTACCGCAAGTACCTTTGGAAAAATGCAGACACACATCGTAGGCGTACCTTGTACTTGCAGGCCACTACGGAATCTTTCCATCCGTCTCGTACCGTCACGGCAGAAGAAAGGGCAACCACGGCGAAACGGTGCCAGCTGACATCCAGCTGAGAGAAGAAAAAAAAACATTAGCACAAAGCTGGGTAGGAACCCAAAGCTGCCCTTTTTTTTTGTGAAGGTTTGTGAAGACAGTACGACTGAGCGGAGGAAAAAGTATTTTTGCGTCATCTACGGTACAGTTGTTGACACAGGCCACTAGAGCTTTTGCATTTTTCAGACAACCGCGCCCTTTTTTTTTTCCTTTCTTTTTTTGACTCATCGGCAACTTTACTTTCACTAGAACTCACTTTCCTAGATACACGCAGGTGACAGACATAGAGACCTACCTACATTTTCTCAAGCCTTAGTATAGCCGAGGCTTCATCACCCTATACGTCCCAAGTTGAGTATTTTTGCTAAAGAGCACAGCAACGCATCTGTCCTTGTGAACTGCCTCGTTGCAAAAAAGGAATCATTTTTTCCAGGCCGTTGCTCCAAACGGGCAAGATCTTTTAAAACCGCAGTTGTGCCACCAAACCCGCTCAGGGTCCCTCCTAGCTTTTGACCGCCCTGAGATTTAACAGGCACACGCTCCATTCCATCTTCCAACAGCAAAAATACGCTAACGCTCTCGGACCCAGAGCGCAACCCTACGGATGTCCACGCACACAGCCTGCCGTTTTGATGAGGAGCCACCCAGCATCCCTGCGAGCACAGCTGCACGCGCCAGATCGGTTTCCCCTACGCCGCGAGTTACCGGTTTCGGTGAACGTAGTTTCTGACGCTTTAAACTGAAAACCGTATCGCGACACTTCGCCACAGCAGAAACGACCCATCGCCAGAACGCGACAAAAACGCAGTAACACCAATTGCAAACCCACAGCAGCAACAGCTCCAGAAATATTTAGACCAGGAACAAGGGAGAAAAACAAACCAGCTTCATCTCACGCACAGGGGAGCGGCAGGCAGAGAAAAGGGTCGGCATTCTGAGCCCTTACAGAAAACGGGCATTCTCCTTCCGTTCCTCAGCCCGTCCGTGAAGGTCTAAATACCGCAACACTACTACGGCAACGTCGAGAGTAGGGAACAGCAGCCCTGCCACCGGACTTGCCGCTGACCCATGCTATTTACGTAGCAGGACGCGTAAGCAGAGGGACGCGTTTTGCCACACGCAGCCCTGAACTTCCTGAAAATTTACGTTTACCAAAAAAGCCATTTGGAACATATTGCCAAACAACATTCGGCAAGAAAGCTTTGATGCGTTTGACACACGCAAGTTTTTGGTCACTTGCTATTTGCTTCCTGTTGCTGCTGCTGTTCTTCCTTCAGAAATTCTACTCGTCGCCCAGTTATTCACTACTGGTTCAAGCATTTGCCTTCCTGGTATTACCAGCACATTCACAGAGGCAAGTAACTTAATTGCTCTTCTACAGTTATCCAAACGACAATTACAGCCATGAAAGAGAAGGAGAGGTCAGGCAGCAGAAGAGCTCTGCAGGCTGGCACCAGTCAATATTGCACTCTCTAAAACCAAACAACAACAAAACAAAACCGTGACCCTGTATCCTTCTTTTTTTTTTTTTTTTTCCTTCTTCTTTCAGAGCTCATCCCTGCCTCAGCATTTTGTCTTGTCAGAGCACGAAGCGCAGGTGATCCGTACCCTGACGACTTCTGCGTGTGATGAATGCCTGTTCAGAAATAGTCCAGATCTGCAAGACTGGTGTCATTTCTATGGTTTTAATCATCATAACTCACATTTTATTTACTCACGCATTTGTGAGGAAACTAATTAACTTTTAGACACTGCCTCTCCTTTTTTTGGGGGGGTGGGGGGGGGTGGAAATGTGTTAGAGACTGAAAAACATTACAATTCAGAGCTCCCAACCACGAGGGAGCGGTGGAGAAATCAATGAAAGCAAAGACCAACAGCAGCAACGTCAACTGGAAGTTGGCTTTCATTCCGATCACGTACTTAAGCGACTCTCCTTGCAAGTCTATGCCTCGGTCCTAGGAATGACTAGTCCCTTTTTGGAAGGACAAACTTTTTCACTTAAAAGTCCTAGACTGAAGACTCCGCTGAACGGAATGGGGATTGTCCCACGGGACAACATGCCGTCAACACTCTTAATGGGGAAGGAAAAAAAAAAAACCCAAATAAAAATCAAGTTTAAGTACCAGTTCCCATCACGTTTCACTCATTACATTTCTACTGGCATCTAGGTGCTCAAAAATGAACTACAGGGACACCACATATTCCTAAAAATTCAGTTATACATAAAAAAGTAAAAGGCTATTTCCAACTTGCCCATAAAAATCAGTATGAACAGAGAGAAGAGAAACACTCGACCCTGAAGAAGCTAACAGGCAGCTCTGAATTTACCAGACAGGAAATTTCATTCTTTCCCCTGAAACAAAAACACATCAAGGGACCAGTTCAGGAACAGGGCGCGATCTGTTAACAGCAATTTTTCCATCGTCTTTTCTGCACTAGCAGCAAATTTGCCTTCCCTGTGGGTTTAACGTGGAGCACCTGTAGTGCCCTCGAACTCGCAAGTGTTTCTCTCCGCCCCCCCAGCCCGATACGTGCGATTACCTGAGCAGCAAGCGGAATTAACCACACAGGATTTTCTTCGTGCGACGCGGAAGGTGACACTGGGAGAAGAGGAGACAAAGAAATGAACCTGCTTGTCACACCCAGCCAACGGTGAAAAGGCAGGGGAGGATTCTGCCGGAAGGGCTCTGCACCCCAGGAGCTCCCGCCGGCCGGTTTCTCTCCCCTTTGCCCGGTACCGAGGGGATGACGACACCTCGCGCGCGTCCCCTCGCGGGGGGGGCTGCCCCAGGTGAGCCGGGGGACCCCCACCTCGCTTCTGCCCGCGGGAACGGACCGGGAGAGACACTCCACGCAGAGAGAGGAGCGTGGCGTGGATTGCATGCCCGAGGGAAGAGGCCGGGCTCCCCGCTGGCAGAAGGACAACTCGCCTCCCTGCTGCTCGGAGCTGCTTGCTGCGGACAGCCCTGCCTGCGCCCGGCCGCTCTTCGGCCGTGCTGGGAGCGCGGTCCGGCCGACAGACGCCCCAGCGAAAAGACGCTCCAGCTAATCGCGCCTCCTGCTCGTTACAGCTGCAGGTACTTTTGCCTCTGGCTAATGCACGCTCCAGACAGCGGACACCCCGCCTCGTTCCAGCTCCCGCTTGCTACAGTTCTGGCTCCTTGAAGCCCCAGCTCCGCACTGAAGCTCCGGCTGATTTCAGCTGCTTCTCCTTACAAGCTCCAGCTATGTGCAACGGTCTGGGCTTTCCATAAGGTTATCTATCAACTGCTGTCAAAACTGGAGCGTTAGGATTAAACATCAGAGTTACACGCCAAGTAAATATCCATTAGTTTGGGCGATTAATTACTTGACGACTATTCTGAGCGGCGCAGAAAGAAGAGCTGGACTCAAAGAGGGCACGTGGGGTCTGAAAAGCACCTTTCCCCCCCGCAGACCATCACAGATGTTGAGTTCGGCCTGCTGCGTGCCGGCCTCCCGAACTTCGGCGTCCGACGCAACCAGACCCCCATCTCCGGGGAGGGACCACGCACCCTGCCTGCCCCCCGCTTCCCCCCGCAGCCCCCAACACCCTCCCACCCGCCTGCAAAACCAGCCAAGCCGGCTCCCGCTTTTGGCCCCCACACCAGCTGACTCGGGGCCCATTTGGGAGCCAAAAAACCCGGCCGCTGAGCCTGTTCTCAAGGCCCAAACACGCAGGGCCGGACCTCTGTTTCTGGGCCCAAAGCTGCGCAGCTCGGTCTGTTTCCGAGCCCCCAAATCAGCCACGCGAGCCTGTTGTCAAGCCCCAGGAACGGAAAACTTGTTCTCCATTTCTGACCCTGCAGTGCCCACGGGCGACGCCGAGCGTAGCCACCCCACAGCCCTGCACCCCCGGGGCCCCACACGTAGTTTCGGGGAGTGCTCGGGACCTGCGGAGGGCCCGGCCCCACGCCTCTGCGGGGCAGCCCCAGCACAGGCAGGGCGTCGCTTCACGATTGCCGTTTCAGGCTTTATTTCCCCGCCACCAGCGGCACGGCCAGGCCCCCACCCCAAACCCCCCAGCCGAAGCACCCCCGCGGGTAGCCGGGCCAAGCCACCCGGAAAACAAGAAAACCAAAGAGGGAACAAGACAGAGACCGTGGGGAAAGGCAAGGAGAAGGACACAGAAACAGAGAGAGCGCGGGAGGGATAGGGAGCAGGACAGAGAGATGGAGAAAGAAAGGAAAAAAGGACGGGAGGCAGAACCAAGGGAAAGAGAGACAAGGATGGGGAGCAGGACAAAGGGACGGAAGAGGAAAAAAAAAATAGCAACGGGCTGCAGGACAGAGATGAAGGGATTCAATAGACACAGGGAGCATGACAGAAGGACAGAGAGGAGACAGACAAAAGGGACAAAGAGCAGGCCAGCATCGGAGGGGAAAAAACCAACTGCGATGGGCAGTGGGAGAGAGATACGGAAAAAGAAAAAAATACTGAGGAACAGAAAAAAGAAAGAAGCGACAGCTAGCTGGACAGGGGGACACAGTTAGAAAGGGCGGGAGAGGGAACGGGGCAGAGAAAGACAGACAGAAAAGGTAGCGAAAGAAAGCAAGGCAGAGGGACAGCAAACAGGGCGGGGGGGGGAAGGGACAGGGGTCTGGACAGAGGTGGAGAAATAAGCAGCAGGGACAGAGAAAAAGAGACAGAAAGAGGGACAGGGAACATGGCAGAGAAGGAAAAATCAGGACAGCGGCAGGACGGAGATCAAAAACTGGGACGGTCCTCAGGACAGAGAGGAATACGAATACGAGCAGGGAGCGGGACAAAGGGATACAGCGAGAAACGACGGGACAGGAAGCAAGACAGCGCGACAGACAAGAACAATGACAACGAGAGAGAGAGAGCGTGCGCGTGAGAAGCACAGGGGGTTGGGAAATTTAGAAAGAGAGGTATCAGGAGCCCTGCAGAGAGAGGGAGGGTGAATAAAAAAAGGGGCAGGAAGCAGCACAAAGGGTCGCAGAGAGTAAGAGATGAACAGGAAGGAGGACGGGGACAGTGAGATCCAGAATGACAAAAATAAACAGCAACGGCGAGCAAGACAAAGGGATAGAGACAGAAACAGAAAGTAGGAAGAAGAGAGATAGGAAGGCAGGGACACAGAGCGACACGTACAGGTACGGAGAGGAAAAGAACACTAGGGGAACAGGCCAGAGAAATTGGGAGGCGGGGAAAGAGGCGGATGCAGATCAGGACAAGGAGATGGAAAAGGAAAAAACAGCGACTGGCTGCAGGACAAAGACGGGGCGGGGGGGGGGGGCGGGGAGAGGGAGAGGGAGCAGGACAAGAACGCAGAGAGAAAAAGAAAGGGGGGCAGTCGAAGGAAAGGGGGGGGGGAAGAGGGAGCAGGACAAGAGAATAGACAGAAGAGGAGAGGTACAGGGAAGCAAAATAAAAATAATAAAAAACAAACAAACAAAAAAAAAAGTCACAGCAGCAAGAGAAAGCGAGGGGGTCAGGAGAGGGGGAGGGAGGGAGGGACCGGGAGGCACAAGAGGAGCGACAGGGCCCCGGAGGCCCAGGACTCACCACAGCTCTCGCTCTTGGAGCTGCCAGGAGACCTTGCCAGTGCAGACGCTTCTTTCTCCTTCTCTCCTCCCTTCCTCTTCTGTAACTCCAGTCGCTTGGCTCTCCTCCACATAACGGAACACGCGAGCGTCTCGCGGCTCTTACGAGATGAGGCCTCCTAGACACATAGCCTCGCTCGCTCGCTCACTACGTGGCCGTACCGCGCTGCTGGTCATGCATACAGACCCTGGCAGCCTGACCTGCTGCGGACTATGAGGAGGGATCCTCCCACACCCAGAGAGGCAGGCTCTCTCTTGCCTGCAGCGGGAGGCAGCTGCCAGACAGATGGCCTTCCGTTTCTTCTTCTTTACTTTTCTGTGGCCTCTCCAGCTTCAGCAGCTCCCGTCCACAGCCAGCAAGCGCTCCGCCTGTCCCTCTGTGCTCCCGCGCCACGAGGAGAGGGAGGCCAGGCAGAGACAGCCCACGCGAGCCTGAGGCTGCTGCAGTCAACGGCATCCCCGGGGACGAACAGACAACCGCACTCACAGCGTGACCTCTGGGAGAGGGAAAGAGGCAGCAGTGACCGTTATTACTGTAGCTCGACCCTGGCCAGAGCCCCTCCTTCCGCAGGGGCTTCCGCAGACGCCGCTCGTTCCCCGCGCCGCTGCTAACGGCACCCACGTTCAGGGAGACTCGAGAACATGGGAGGGCCAGCTTGCTGCCCTCACGACAGGGCTCGGGGGCTGCCTGCGGCTACAGCACAGGCTTCAGGGGAGGGGCTGGAGCTGGGGGCAGCCGCACGGGCCGAGCGGGGCCGGGGGAAGGCGCCGGGGGAGCTCCGGCGACTCGGGGAGGCGCCCGCTGGCCGCGCCTGGGGGGTGCCCGCCTCCGTCCCCTCTTCCCTTCTATCGGCTCTCGGGGAACTGCCTGGCGCTGCCCTGGCCCGGCTCGCCTCCGGCAGACCGGGAGCCTGCCGCGGCGGCCGCTTCGCAGCTTCCCGTCCCGCCAGCGCCCGGCGGCCAGCGGGCAGGAGGCACCCCCCCGCCCCCGCCCCTGCCCCTGCCCCCGCCGGAGGGGATCGCTCGCCTCACCCGCGGTCCCGGCGCTCGCCCGCTGCCGCCCAGACCCGCGCCCTGCGCGCCACCACGCTGCACCCGGACACCGCGCATGCGCCGGAGGGGCCGGAGCCGACGAGCGAACGCCGGGCTGCCCCACGCGCAGGACGGCGCATGCGCCCGGGTCGCGCGTCCGCACGGCTGGTCGGGGAGCGGGTGCAGCGGGAAGCCCGCGGAAAACCACACGAAACCGGCAACGCTCCTGCGTCTGACCTGGTCGGACTCCGGGGGCCGCGGCGGCAGCAAGGACTACGCCGCGCCCGAGAGCCACGCTGCCGCCCGGCCGCCGAGTCCGCGAAAACTACAGCTCCCGGCATGCCCCGGGAGGCAGCCCGCCCTGCTGCCTGACCCCGAGGGGAAGCCGCTTCCGTTTCCGCCCACCCCCACGCCGGCGCAGCCGCAGTTCCCGCCGAGCCCCCAGCGCCGCTCCGGGCAGCTCCGGCGCGCTTTCGCCGCCCGGCTCCGGCACGGCGCGGCGCGGCACCCCCCCGCCCGGCTCCGGCTCCGGGCAGCGGCCGCCGCCGCCGCTCCGTGCGTCCCACACAGACCCCGCCGTCCTCCTCGGGGCTTTCCCCGGAACCCGCCGGCCGGCTGCGCAGCCCCGCCACGGGGCCCGGTGAGCACCCCCCCCGCGCGCGCACGTGGTCCCAGCCGCCCTGCGCCCCCCCCCCCCCCCGCGCGCACTTGCTCCCAGCTGCCCTGTGAGCGCACTCCCCCCCCCGCGCGCACGTGGTCCCAGCCGCCCTGCGCCCCGCCCCCCGCGCGCACTTGCTCCCAGCCCCCCTGTGAGCCCCCCCCCCCCGCGCGCACTTGCTCCCAGCCCCCCTGTGAGCCCCCCCCCCCGCGCGCACTTGCTCCCAGCCCCCCTGTGAGCCCCCCCCCCCCGCGTGCACTTGCTCCCAGCCCCCCTGTGAGCCCCCCCCCCGCGCGCACTTGCTCCCAGCCGCCCTGTGAGCCCACCCCCCCCCCCGCGCGCACGTGGTCCCAGCCCCCTGTGAGCCCCCAGGGCTCCCCCCCGGCCTCTGCACCGGCGGCCCCCACCTCCCCCGGGCCACCCCCGCCTCCGACGTTCGCCGTCCGAGGGGCGCCCGGCCCCGCTCACCTTCTCCCGAGGGGCAGCCGCAGCCCGGCCACTGCTCCGCTCCGCTCCTGCCTCGGCTCCCACCGGCCCCGCCCCGGCCCCTCCCCCGGCAGCCCCCCCTTTCCAGGGAGGGGACGGCCCCAGCAGCCTCACTGCCCGCACCTGCGGCTCCTCCAGCCCCGGCCCGCAGCTGGGGGACCGAAACCCGGAACAAAACTTCTCAACACCCATGGGAAGTTAAGCAGCAGGCACTTCCTCGATTGAATGAAAGGTGGCAAGAGTCATCTCATTTGGAAGGGGTGTTAACTGGGGTCAAAATACAGATTTGAATACCCATCTTATTTTAGTTCTAAGACTTGGCGATTGCCAGGTATCATCTTTTCCATTTACCCGGGTCCACCAGCGAGGCCACAAGGGAGATTTCTTCCAGAGAGAGGAGAGAGTTATTAAGGCTGAAGTCCACGATTTGCCTTTCTCCTTCATGAAAAGGTGAGTGGATCATATATCATCACTAGTCACCCAAACAGTTAACCCTGAACTTTTCACCTGTCCTTTAATACAGTCAACTCCAAGCTAAATGTTTTCCGTTATTAAGAGGCGACCAAAGATCATGTAAAATATTATTATACTTTCTACAAACACATCCCCATCTGAGAGCTTTAGCTACTAGAGAAAGTCGTTGGAGTTTGGGGTCAGAGGAGCTGCAAGTATAAACCTTCATTCAGCTCTGTTTAGGATGTGTGATTTTTCTCTGGTTGTCTAAACCAGTCTAAATTTCCATAGACGGTCCCGACTCTGGGTGGCTCTAACAAGGATCCTGGAACTCCAGGAAATTCTAAACATCGTTTTATATTTTAAATATGATCCCAAGTTCCTTCCTGCACTTGTCGCTACGGTTTTGGCAACTGACAGCCCCAAGGGCTGCCTGTACAAGTTTCTCCCGAAGGGCGAGTAAATTAATTCTTTTGTCCATGAGGTGGATGGTTTGGTAATGTTATAATTCACAACGCTCTAATTCCTTCTTTCAAATTTAAAAAAAATAATTGCCTTTTAAATCCATCCCATTTAATTTGCTAAAATGATTCTCATTGTTCTGCATCTTTTCTCAAGTTTTGGTTAAATTCAATGTCAGTATTCTCCACGGAACTAGATTTTCATCGGACTTTGGAATCGGAAGGCAGGCTGTTACTGAGGTTCAATTTTGTGTCTTTACAAAACTTTGAATCAGTTACAAAACTAGATTTTTGGTTTTTTAAACCAAATTACAAAAACGGTTAATATCAAGATTAACACAGCTCAAACAATAATTGTTTCATTTTGTTTATCTCATGTTTGGAACCCCTCAAAAAAAAATACATACACCCTCTAAACACACAAAAAGATTATTGCCCTCGACAATATTCCTAATAGCAACCCCAATAGTATAAACTTTACACAGCTGTTTTCCCAAATAGATAATGTGAAACTTACTTATAGATTTTCAGTTTTAAAGGGCCAGTTTCTTTAGACTTCCAATTTCTTGTTGGTGCTTTCTTTATTCTTGAATAATGAAGCCAAGGTTCTTCTCCCAGACCTCTACCGCTATAAGGGTTGTTAAAATGACTCGATACGGTCCTTTCCACTTCTCAGTGATTTTACATACATTCAATCTCCTGGTCGGAAGGGATGCGCTGCTACGTCCAATTCTAAGGGTCCAGCTGTGGAGACATACTGACAAAGTTCTTGAAAAGAATTGCTTAAAGAAATCATAACACCTTTTAAAAACCTATCTCCAAAGGCACTCAAGATACTCAGAACATAGGACTCTTGATATGGTCTTTCATAAAACATTTCATAATGACTTAAATTTTCTTTCTCTTCTGGCTATACTCTGATTCTTAATAGAGCCATGGGTAATGCTTTAACCCACGTGAGGAGTGAGGTTTCCTGACAAATTTTACTCGACTGTTGCTTAAGGGTATAGTTCATTCTCTCTCTCTCTCTCTCTCCCCCCCGCCCTCTCTTCCCCCCCCCCCCCCCGCTTGCGGTCTGTATGGGGTGTGATAGTCTCAATCTATAGATAATACTTTGCTCAGCTTGTCTCATAATCTTTGCTATAAAATGAGGGCCATTGTCAGATGACATTCTTACAGGCACCCCACATTTTGGTATTATCTCTTTGAGCAAGACTTTGACTACTTCCCTTGCTTTCTCGGTGCGACAAGGGAAAGCCTCGGGCCACCCAGTAAAGATATCAACTAAAACTAGGATAGATCCTTCTTTTCAAGGCAATTCTATAAAGTCAATTTGCTAATATTCTCCTAAAAAATTTCCTTATTTCATAATCCCAAAGATGATCTTATTACTGATTCGGGGACATTTTTATATATAAATTTCACATCCGCTTCTAATTGTTTAAACAATCTTTGTCGTATTTCACTTTCTGTTCCCCGATATACTTTGTGATGTTCAGCTCGGGCAATTTCTCTTATTATTGTGGGTGGGACTATTATTTGACCTGTCGGTGTTACAGCCTATCCTGTTTCATTTTGTTAGCCTGCAATCTAATAATTAATTCTTCATCTTTTTCGTTATAATTTGGAGTTTCTTTAGGCAATTTTATACTTTTCTCTGGAACTAGTGCTAGGATGCCTTTTTCCGCAGCCTCTTTAGCAGCTTTATCGGCCAGTCGGTTACCTGCGTTCGGACCGGTCTTACCTAACTGATGTGCTTTACAGTGCATTATCGTGACTGCTGTTGGTTTTTGAATGGTTTCTAACAATTTCAGTATTTGTTCTGCGTGCTGAATGGTGGTTCCTTGCGCGGGCAACGGTCCTCTTTCTCTCCGTATCGCTCCATGCGCACGTACTACTCCAAAAGCATACTTTGAGTCTGTCCAAAAGTGTTGACTCGCTTTCCTTGACTTAGTTCCAGAGCTCGAATGAGAGCTATCAATTCAGCCTTTTGGGCAGATATCGTCGAAGGCAAAGTTGGCAACACAATTACCTCCTCAGTAGTTATTGTCTATCTTGATAAACGTTTTCCTTCACAGATGGAACCGCTTCCGTCGGCATACAGTTCCCAATCTGTTTCTTCTAGCGGCACATCTCAGAGATCCAGTCAGCTGGAGTAAACTCTTTCGATTGTCTGCAAGCAGTCACGTTCCAGTTCTCCTCCTTTAACTTGATCGGTTGTTGAAAACGCAACAGGGTTAACGGTGGTAGTAGCGTTTAGGTAAACATCATCTTGTTCCAGCCACACCACTTGGTATTTCAGCATCCTGCTAGGGGATACCCAATGCCCCCCTCTCTGTTTTAGCACAACAGTTATCATATGGGAAACGTACAGTAATCCTTTGTCCTCTAATCCTTTGTCCTCAGGTGAACTTACGAGCTTCCTGGATCAGTAGCACAGTTGCAGCGACGGCTCTCGGACGACCAGAGCATCCCAGACTCACATTACCTAATCGCTTCGAGAAGTAGGCCACAGCTCGCCCACTTGGCCCTACGTATTGGGCCAGGATACCCAGAGCTATACCTCTTCTTTCACGAGCAAAAAGTTCAAGTGTCTTCTTTGTGAGATCTGGCAGGCCTAGGGCTGGCACCCCTCTTACAGCCTGTTTCAGTTCTTGGAAAGTAGCTTTCTCGGCATCGGTCCAATCCATCGTTTGAGGTTTTGAGCTGCTCCTATAAAGGTCGGGCCAGCAAGCCACAATTTATAATCTACAGGTGACACCACTCGACCATTCCCGGCAACGCTCGTCATTAATTTTTTTCGTCTTAGGTTCGGGGAGACGACAGATTGCCTCTTTTCTCTCAGTTCCCAATTGTCTCTGTCCTTTTAGGATTTTAAAACTCATTTAAATAAGTTTCTTCTTTCTGGGTTATTTGGGTTTTTTTCTTTTGACGCTCGATATCCACCGATTCCCCAAAAGTTCAAAAAGTTAATAGTTAGCTTTGTGCATTGTTCTTCCGTCTCAGCTACAATTAACAGATCATCCATATATTTCAGCAAGATTTCTTGATTATTTTCTTTCTTCCAAATCTCTAATTCTCGTGCCAATTGATTTCCAAAAATGGTAAGACTATTCTTAAAGCCTTGAGGCAAGACTGTCCGCGTATATTGTGTTTTTCTCCCAGTCTCAGGATTTTCCCATTCCAAAGCAAAAACCTCTTGACTACTGGGATCCAAGGGAATACGGAAAAAGGCATCTTTTCGGTCTAACACTGTGAACCATTCTTGTTTCTCCGTTAGGGTTGCTAACAAAGTATAAGGATTTGCTACTACCGGATGAATATCTTGTACTATTTGATTTATTGCTCTGAGGAGGTCTTGAACTAATCTACCATCTTTTTCATTAGCCTTTTAACAGGCAAGATCGGGGTGTTATATCTGGATTCGCATTCTATTAACAATTTGTATCTTAAAAATGTTTGTATTACCATTGCTAACCCTTTCCGACTTTCCGGTCTTAGGGGGTATTGTTTCATTCTTACCGGATTCCATCCTGGCTTTAAATCAACTCTCACAGGTTCTGCTTTTTGGATTTACCAGGAACTTCCCAGTCCAGACGATTGGAATTACAGCATTAGACTTTGACTGGTATAATCTTCTGCTTTCGGTAACCATCCTGTTAACAACAAAGCCACTGCTTCGATACGTTTAGTTTCTGGAATTGAAGTTTTAATCTCTCCATTTTTTAATTTAACTTCTGCCTCTAAGTTCTCAAATAGATCTCTCCTTAACAGGGTTTTAGGAGAATCTGGCACATACAAAAACTGCTGAGTGACCCATTGCTTTCCTAATTTCATTGTTAAAGATTTAAAGAAGGGTCTAGTTTCTCGTTCACTTGTTGCACCGACACCACCAATTTCTTCAAAACTTAACTCTCCCTCTAAGGTATTTAAAACTGAAAAGGTGACTCTAGTGTCAATTCAAATTCCATTTTCTGTTCTCCCGGTTTAGCTGTAACCAGAGGTTCTGCTGGGAGACTCCCCTCCGGTCCCCGTCAGATACGTTCACTTAAAAAGAACAAATCTACCTATGGCACTTTATTCCATTTACTCTCTCTCTCCTACAAAACAACAGTAATTGCAATATAGTATTGTAACTCAAAGTTCTGTTTGTTTACCATTTTTCCTGCAATTCACCCCAATGTGCCAATAAACGTCCCAACGGTGATGGTTTTGGTAACTTTTCATCAGCGGTTCCATTTCCTGCACTCTTATTCTTAAACAATTTTGCTGATGCCTTTATACTTCTATACATTCAAATACCAAATACCAAACAAATGCAAATGACAGTTGTCCCAAATAATACACAAAGTCCAACCCAGCAATAGCTTTCGCTTATGACTTACGGGCAGACGCCTAGGCTTCCACTGCAGACGGGTACCCTCCAAGCCCCAACCCTGCGAAGCTTTCGCCGCGCCTCACGGGCAGGCTTTCCAAACAAATTCCAAAGCAGCGGCGCCTTACCTTTTTTTCCAGGGAACGCTGCGAGGAGCTTTGCGAGTCGAGGGTGACGGTTCTCCCCGAGAATACCTCGGTGCCGGCCGGAGTTCGATCGACACTCGATCTCGTCCAGTCTCACTCGCAAGGTCCCATCTGGGTCGCCAAAACCGTTCCCGAAATCCGGAATAAAACTCCTTAACACCAACCTGAAGTTAAGCAGCGGGCACTTTGTTTATCGCAGCGCTGGGGACACGGGGGATCGCTCCTCCAAAGGCGTGTCCCGCTTAGTATCAAAATCCATCAGTTTTTACAGACTTTTCCTGTCAGGTCATTGTTACCTAAGCTCCTTCCGTAAAAATGCATACTATGCTCGTTCTTAAATTTAACCTTTATAATGATCGGTCCTTTGATTATATAACCTTATCAATATTCTTATTTAAAAACAATCATTGGTCAGTTACACTTAGCTCTGCTGACTGGCATCTTCGATCCTCAAATGGAGATGGGAAGGGTAAGGGGGTTTCCAAGCAGCAAACTGGCGTCCCCGACGGTTTCCTTAGTTTCCTGAAACAGAAGGTAGGAGAACCAGTAACTTCCTGGTGAGGTTTCTAGGGTTAGCTCTTTCAAACTTTAACAATATTAAGGTTCCTAGAGTCACGCGTAACACAGCTCCTCCTAAAGTTTCTATGGCTACGTTTCAAACTTAACGATCCTATACGTTATGCTTCACAATTTTACTTCTTAATCAAACCTAACTCTTCTATGTGATTAAATTTTGATTTCTTTACCGGAATATTTGCAACAGCTGGAGCCCAGCAGGAACAGGGGGGACACGGCCCGACCCCCCCAGCGCCTCACCTCCTCCTCCCCTGGGCTCCCTCACGGCCCCTCCACTCGTGCAAAGGGAGCGCAAACGCAGCCCGGAGGGCAAAGGGGACGGGCGGACAGCGTTTATTCAGTCAGTCGCGTGCCTATCGAGTCCTGCCAGCGAGTCTGCTCTGGGGCTCGGGGCGCCCCCCGGCGCTCCCTCTGCCCCTCGGACACCTCTGATAGCCTATTTCCATACATTCTGTATGGCACGTCTAAATATTGGGATGGTTTTAATATTTTGTACCAGCTGTGGAAACTGGTTTGCTGCTAGGTGACTGCAAAAGTGAGATTTGGTAAATAATTATTAGAAATCTTACACTAACACTACGATTGAAACAATAGACAAAAGTATAGCCAAGCAATCGACTAGCAGAGGTAGGTACTCCTAAGTTTTGCAGTTCTTTGCTCTTATGACTAGATGTTCCTGTACGCTGGATGAGAACAATGCTGAAACTGACCACGTGTGATTGAACCTGCGTTAAGCTTCAAGATCAAAGAACAAGGACAAGACTAAAGACTTCGAGGACAGCCAGCAAGAACTTCAGATGGGTCGGTGGTTGCAAAAGCAGCCCTTCGTCTCAAATGGATCCTTCATTGCACGTGATCGGACGTAGGCAGTACTATGATAATCGGTTGCCGTCGTTTTTATGTATATGTATACTAATCTGATTAACATGCAATTAGTTATTCTGTATAACCTGTTTGTGCTAAAGCTGTGGCATGCACGCTAGGTGGAACTATCCCCCGTGCAGCCAGCGCTGCAATGAAGAATGCCTGCTTTCTAAAACTCCAAAGCGAGTCTTAGGGAGTTTCTTCGACCGGCTTTTCAGTATCAGGGGTACAAGGGAGGAAAGGAAAAAAAAAAAAAAAAAAAAAAAAGGCAGCGGTGTGGGAAAGAGAGGGGACCAGGGGAAGGGGCAGGGAGGGACCAGAACGCGGAAGAGGGGAGACAGGGCCCCGAGGGCCCGGGGCTCACCACAGCTCTTGGCACTGCCAGGAGAATTTGCCCGTTGAGACGCTTCTTTCTGCTCCTCTCCCGCTCCCCTCCTCTTCTGTAACTCCGGCGGCGCGGCCGTCCTCCCCCTAGGAGAACACGCGTCTCATAGGTCTTGCGAGACGAGGCCTCCTAGGCACGGAGCCTCGCTCGCTCGCACACTACGTGGCCGTACCGCACCGTCGGTGCCGCATCCGGACCCTGCGGTGCACCTCGGCGGTCTGACCTGCTGCGGACTACGAAGAGGGATCCTTCCACACGCGGAGAGGCAGGCTCTCTCTTGCCTGCAGCGGGAGGCAGCTGCCGGCCGGCCAGCCTTCCATTTCTTCTTCTCTACCTTTCTCTGGCCTCTCCAGCTTCAGCCGCAGCAGCTCCTGCCCGCAGCCGGTAAGCGCCCCGCCTGTCCCTTTGTGCTCCCGCGCCGCGAGGAGAGGGAGGCCGGGCAGAGACAGCCCGTGCGAGCTTTCCTTGCCGGCGGCGTTTCCTTACCGGGAGGAAGCAACGAGCGCGGCGGCACCTCCCGCCGGGGCCGCATTACCGTTACCGTCGGACGGCACGTGCAGGACCGCGGCAGCCCCGCGCACTCGCAGCCTCCGAGCTGCAGTACCGAACATTGGTCGCGGGGTGGCAGCGGCGAGCGCTTGGCACAACGCGCCAGCGCGCATGGGCGGCACCCCAGCTGCAGTACCGACGTCTGTTCAACAGGTGGCGGAAGAGAGCGCTGGCGAAACGCGCCGCCACCGCGCGTGCGCGGCTCCGCGCTGCTGTACCGCGTTTCGGTTGCTAGGCAACAGCAGGAGGGCGGCAAAAGGCGCCACCGCGCATGCGCGGCTCCCGACCGCCAGGGCCGCGTTTTGGTTGCCAGGCAACAGCAGGAGCGCCGTCAACCGCGCCGCCGCGCATGCGCGGTTGCCGAGGCGCCATGTCGCGTTTTGGTTGCCAGGCAACAGCGGCGAGCGCCGTAAAAACCGCAGCGCGCATGCGCCCTTGCCGAGCTGCCGTAACGCGTTTCGGTTGCTAGGCAACAGGAGCAGGCCGTAAACCGCGCCGCCGCGCATGCGCGATAGCCGAGGCGTCGTGTCGCGCCTCGGTTGCCAGGCAACAGGGGCCAGCGCCGTAAACGTCGAACCACGCATGCGCGCTTGCCGAGCAGCCGTAAAGCGCCTCCGCTGCCCGGCAACAGCTGCACCCCCCCACCCCCCCCCCACAGACGCACTCCACCGCGCATGCGCCCCTCCCCAACGCCACTTCCCACCTTCGGTCACCGGGCAGCAGCAGCCGCATCCCCGTAACGATCCTCTTCGGAGCATCAGCTGCACGAGGGACGACTGACAGCTCAGACCAGTAGAGACCAGACACAGGCGGCAACTACTTACTGGGGGCACAGGGATCACGTTGCCCTGCCCTTTCCCCACTCGCAGCCCGGGCAGTCATCTTCATCGTCTCCGTTCCAAAGAGCACCCGAGTGGCTGGAGCGTTTACAGCAGTCAAGTGCAAAGAACAGACCATTCGGGTGGTCGCTTCTGCCCCTGCCCTCCCCACCCCGTTATCTACAGAGGAGAAGCAGCACAGGGAACCTGCAAATGGGGGGGGGGGAAGGGGGGGGGGTGTCCCCTGGAGCAAGCCCCAAGGACTGCTGTATCCCCTCTGAATGTGGCATCAGGGTTGCGGGAGCGACAGCAGCCAGCCAACAGATGCTGGCGAGAGATTTAAAAAAAAAAAATAACGCCTGGTTCCGGTGACAGCCTGAAGGCAGGCCACAAGAGACCCAAAGCTGCTCTGTGCCAGAGGGGCAGCTCTGTCCAGCAGGAAACGCCGCGTCCCAGCGCACCAGATGCCAGCGGCCCACCTGCAAGCCAGCGATACCCTGGCGACCCTGGGGCTCGGTTGGGGTGGGCGCACCTTTCCTCACCTCTGAGCCATCAGAACTCTGCTCTCCCAATCCTACACGCACGCAAGGCTTCTTGTGCGGGGCTCGTCTCTTATCGAAGAGACGCTGCACGGTGTTACTTACCGCCCCGCCCTCCGGCGTGCAAAGGAATCAGCCGTGAAGCAGGGATAGCAAAGAGGCCTGTCGGGATATTAGTAGTCCTCAGCAGACGACCGTAGAGCCCTCGAGGTTCCATCTTTGCTCCCTACAGGAGCGTGGCTCCGCACTCCTTGCCGCTCCCGCCGGCAAGCGACACAATTGCCCTTTGCTGCCTGCAACAGGCAGTACCTGCACGGCCCCAGTAATGCCGCTTACAGAGCGAGAGGCGCTCGCTATAAAGCGGCAATGAAGAACAAGGACGGCCCGTCAAGATGGCAGGACGAACATAGAGAGCCTCCAGCATTAGCCAGGCAGGGCTTGCAACTCACCTCGTGTCGTGGTTTAACGCCAGCCAGCAAGAAAGCCCCACGCGACCGCTCGCTCGCTCCCCCGCCCCCAGTGGGACGGGGAGACAATCGGAAGGGCGAAAGTGAGAAAACTCGTGGCTTGAAACGAAAACAGTCTAATCATTTAAAAGAAACAACAACAACAACAACAACAACAACTTGTAAGGAAAAGAAGAAAAAAAAATGACAGAGAATGGGGTGCAGGCAGCATGCCAGGGGTCTGGAGCCTGACGGATGATGGGGAGCGGGGGGTGGAATGTGGAGGAGGGAAAGGAAGCGGGGGGGACGACGGGGGGGACGGGACAGGAGATAGAAGAGCAGGGGATGCGGGGGGAAACAACTCGCGTGGGTTAAAAACTCGAATGGGTGAAGGGGGCGGGCTGGAGCAGCAGGGGGCATATATGGGGGAGAAACACACGCCGGGGAGAGGGTAGGTGAGGGTACAGAGGTGCATGGGGGGACACGGGGGGGAGATGACCTACCCCAGGGAGCCCACCCAGGATGATCCACAGCAGGTAACTCACCTGGGATAACCCGCAACAGAGCATCCACACCAGATCATCCACACTGGGAGGACCCCCAGCAACGCCCCTCAAACTGCTTGTGCTTCACCCCCAGTCTTCCCCAAACTGGGGAGTTTTTTGCTTTTTCAAAATACTCAGTTTGGGGTGTGTTTCAGTGCTTTTCCACAACATAAAAAGGGGTGATCTTTCAGTTGTGGGTTTGTGCATGAAAATGGGGTGGGTTTTTTGCTTTGCAGCTGCACCAATCCAGGCGGATTTGGCTTTCCCAGGAGTCCCAAAGTCGTTTGTTTTTTCCCCGTTGCAGACCCAGAATCAGGGGGTTTGGGGTTGTCCTGGTTTCAGCTGGAATAAAGTTCATTTTCTGCCGAGTAGCTGGTACAGGGCCATTTTGGATTTAGGGTGAGAATAACGTTGACAACACCCCGATGCTGTAGTTGTTGCTAAGCAGTGTTTATACTAAGGTCAGGGACCTTCCATCTCCTCATACCGCCCTGCCAGCAGAGGCTGGGGGCGCACAAGAAGAGTCGCTGAGCTAAAGCAGGATTCCAGGTAAACAGGTCAGCTCGAAATACACCACCTCCTTTAAAAGTTAAGAGCGATTTGAACACTTAAAATCAGCATTTAGGCTAATCGATACCATTTTGAACACCTTCTTAGCATACAAGTAAACACTCTTGCCGGTGTTGGAAAACGTCTCCTCCCTTCCTTACAGCACCGCTGCAGGGAGATAACCCTGGGAGGCTGCGGGACGAGGTCGTACGCAATCAGAATCTACGCTTACGGATCCACCACAACAGCTACAGCCCTTGCGCTGCTGCTGCTGCTGCTGCTTGCATCTTGCTCGTTTGGTGAATAAAGCTGAAAGTGAAGTGGAAAACTCCAAAGAGCAAAAGGAAAAATAAAGAATAAATCTCAATCATTCACTTTACACTAAAAAGGCGTGCCCATGTTTATATACGTCCAATAAAAATACTTATACTGTAAAAGTATTTCGTTTTCCTTTCCCATTACCTTAACTTGCACAGCTCTGAATACATACCATTAAATTATCTCTCTCCAAAGTACACAGTTATAATGGGACTAGGGGTTTTTGTGCGTGTTACAGAACGCGGAGGGACACCTGGCCAGCTGAGCTGCCCAAGAGAGGTGCTACTGAACTGCCAGGGAAACGCACCATTGAAAGCCAGACAGAAAGAAAGTACTTCAGAGCACTCCGTCAAAACATCAGGAAAAAAAACCCATAACATTCAGTTGCCTCTCTTTTTAAACGTTGAGAAAAATACCTAACTGCTTACATACACCTAACAAATCAAATACTACAGCTATTTGGCAGTTAGTTTAAACAATGCAAGTCAATTTGTAAAATCCCCAGGGCTGCAATACCTCAGACTACCAAAAAGGACTGGCGGGTTTCCTAATGCTTTTGGCAGTACTGAAGCAGGCAGAGCAACACGTTTTCATGTTATCTCGACTGTTACAACTGAGAAACCAAAGACCAGTGATGCCACCAACTTTAGGAAGATGGGCTGTGCTTGGGTCTTTGGAAGGAAATTGACTTTTTTTTTTTTTTTCTTTTTTTAAAAGAGAGTGAAAAGTCTCGTTACTGATGACTTCTACTGTCAAGTCGATCACCTCTGAAGATCCACTCTGATGGGAAGTTCCTAAAACAAAATCTCTTTGAGAGAGAAAGACTTCCATTTTGGAAAATCTCTTTCCAACTGAAGTCAAAATTACACACTGTAGGTTCAAGGAAAAAATACATTACTGAAGCAGTAACTCATCAAAAACACCTCAGGACTCACTGTCACTAGTTACAAGGCTGCTAATGCTTCCTGGGAAAGCCTGGAAAACACACAGATGCGACGCCCGTTTTGTCCTGTTTTGTCCACGTCTCTTCTTTGACCTTGATTGCTTTTAGTACAGATGCTAATTATCTCCGTAACGTTTTTGAGTACTACTAGAAGATATTTAAAAAAAAATCATTGACTGTAAAAGCATAAAGCTTTTATCATGAAAACAAAGGCTGTTTCTTCTGAACAGCTGAACTCTTACGAACAGTTCCTTCCCTCTTTTAGGACAAAATTATTTTCACAGTATCATTTACTAGCAAGCACACAGCAACAGAAGATTATGCTTTCAGGAAGAGAAAATAAACTGCGGGAAGTAAACTTTGTATAGGTGTAACATGCTCCGGAACAGAACTTATTTTTAGTATTTCTGTTAAAATATTTCATGTAAAAAAAAGTAGAAGGAGAGTTGGCACACTCTCAACGTTAAAGTCCGTACCGCAAGTACCTTTGGAAAAATGCAGACACACATCGTAGGCGTACCTTGTACTTGCAGGCCACTACGGAATCTTTCCATCCGTCTCGTACCGTCACGGCAGAAGAAAGGGCAACCACGGCGAAACGGTGCCAGCTGACATCCAGCTGAGAGAAGAAAAAAAAACATTAGCACAAAGCTGGGTAGGAACCCAAAGCTGCCCTTTTTTTTTGTGAAGGTTTGTGAAGACAGTACGACTGAGCGGAGGAAAAAGTATTTTTGCGTCATCTACGGTACAGTTGTTGACACAGGCCACTAGAGCTTTTGCATTTTTCAGACAACCGCGCCCTTTTTTTTTTCCTTTCTTTTTTTGACTCATCGGCAACTTTACTTTCACTAGAACTCACTTTCCTAGATACACGCAGGTGACAGACATAGAGACCTACCTACATTTTCTCAAGCCTTAGTATAGCCGAGGCTTCATCACCCTATACGTCCCAAGTTGAGTATTTTTGCTAAAGAGCACAGCAACGCATCTGTCCTTGTGAACTGCCTCGTTGCAAAAAAGGAATCATTTTTTCCAGGCCGTTGCTCCAAACGGGCAAGATCTTTTAAAACCGCAGTTGTGCCACCAAACCCGCTCAGGGTCCCTCCTAGCTTTTGACCGCCCTGAGATTTAACAGGCACACGCTCCATTCCATCTTCCAACAGCAAAAATACGCTAACGCTCTCGGACCCAGAGCGCAACCCTACGGATGTCCACGCACACAGCCTGCCGTTTTGATGAGGAGCCACCCAGCATCCCTGCGAGCACAGCTGCACGCGCCAGATCGGTTTCCCCTACGCCGCGAGTTACCGGTTTCGGTGAACGTAGTTTCTGACGCTTTAAACTGAAAACCGTATCGCGACACTTCGCCACAGCAGAAACGACCCATCGCCAGAACGCTACAAAAACGCAGTAACACCAATTGCAAACCCGCAGCAGCAACAGCTCCAGAAATATTTAGACCAGGAACAAGGGAGAAAAACAAACCAGCTTCATCTCACGCACAGGGGAGCGGCAGGCAGAGAAAAGGGTCGGCATTCTGAGCCCTTACAGAAAACGGGCATTCTCCTTCCGTTCCTCAGCCCGTCCGTGAAGGTCTAAATACCGCAACACTACTACGGCAACGTCGAGAGTAGGGAACAGCAGCCCTGCCACCGGACTTGCCGCTGACCCATGCTATTTACGTAGCAGGACGCGTAAGCAGAGGGACGCGTTTTGCCACACGCAGCCCTGAACTTCCTGAAAATTTACGTTTACCAAAAAAGCCATTTGGAACATATTGCCAAACAACATTCGGCAAGAAAGCTTTGATGCGTTTGACACACGCAAGTTTTTGGTCACTTGCTATTTGCTTCCTGTTGCTGCTGCTGTTCTTCCTTCAGAAATTCTACTCGTCGCCCAGTTATTCACTACTGGTTCAAGCATTTGCCTTCCTGGTATTACCAGCACATTCACAGAGGCAAGTAACTTAATTGCTCTTCTACAGTTATCCAAACGACAATTACAGCCATGAAAGAGAAGGAGAGGTCAGGCAGCAGAAGAGCTCTGCAGGCTGGCACCAGTCAATATTGCACTCTCTAAAACCAAACAACAACAAAACAAAACCGTGACCCTGTATCCTTCTTTTTTTTTTTTTTTTCCTTCTTCTTTCAGAGCTCATCCCTGCCTCAGCATTTTGTCTTGTCAGAGCACGAAGCGCAGGTGATCCGTACCCTGACGACTTCTGCGTGTGATGAATGCCTGTTCAGAAATAGTCCAGATCTGCAAGACTGGTGTCATTTCTATGGTTTTAATCATCATAACTCACATTTTATTTACTCACGCATTTGTGAGGAAACTAATTAACTTTTAGACACTGCCTCTCCTTTTTTTGGGGGGGTGGGGGGGGGTGGAAATGTGTTAGAGACTGAAAAACATTACAATTCAGAGCTCCCAACCACGAGGGAGCGGTGGAGAAATCAATGAAAGCAAAGACCAACAGCAGCAACGTCAACTGGAAGTTGGCTTTCATTCCGATCACGTACTTAAGCGACTCTCCTTGCAAGTCTATGCCTCGGTCCTAGGAATGACTAGTCCCTTTTTGGAAGGACAAACTTTTTCACTTAAAAGTCCTAGACTGAAGACTCCGCTGAACGGAATGGGGATTGTCCCACGGGACAACATGCCGTCAACACTCTTAATGGGGAAGGAAAAAAAAAAAACCCAAATAAAAATCAAGTTTAAGTACCAGTTCCCATCACGTTTCACTCATTACATTTCTACTGGCATCTAGGTGCTCAAAAATGAACTACAGGGACACCACATATTCCTAAAAATTCAGTTATACATAAAAAAGTAAAAGGCTATTTCCAACTTGCCCATAAAAATCAGTATGAACAGAGAGAAGAGAAACACTCGACCCTGAAGAAGCTAACAGGCAGCTCTGAATTTACCAGACAGGAAATTTCATTCTTTCCCCTGAAACAAAAACACATCAAGGGACCAGTTCAGGAACAGGGCGCGATCTGTTAACAGCAATTTTTCCATCGTCTTTTCTGCACTAGCAGCAAATTTGCCTTCCCTGTGGGTTTAACGTGGAGCACCTGTAGTGCCCTCGAACTCGCAAGTGTTTCTCTCCGCCCCCCCAGCCCGATACGTGCGATTACCTGAGCAGCAAGCGGAATTAACCACGCAGGATTTTCTTCGTGCGACGCGGAAGGTGACACTGGGAGAAGAGGAGACAAAGAAATGAACCTGCTTGTCACACCCAGCCAACGGTGAAAAGGCAGGGGAGGATTCTGCCGGAAGGGCTCTGCACCCCAGGAGCTCCCGCCGGCCGGTTTCTCTCCCCTTTGCCCGGTACCGAGGGGATGACGACACCTCGCGCGCGTCCCCTCGCGGGGGGGGCTGCCCCAGGTGAGCCGGGGGACCCCCACCTCGCTTCTGCCCGCGGGAACGGACCGGGAGAGACACTCCACGCAGAGAGAGGAGCGTGGCGTGGATTGCATGCCCGAGGGAAGAGGCCGGGCTCCCCGCTGGCAGAAGGACAACTCGCCTCCCTGCTGCTCGGAGCTGCTTGCTGCGGACAGCCCTGCCTGCGCCCGGCCGCTCTTCGGCCGTGCTGGGAGCGCGGTCCGGCCGACAGACGCCCCAGCGAAAAGACGCTCCAGCTAATCGCGCCTCCTGCTCGTTACAGCTGCAGGTACTTTTGCCTCTGGCTAATGCACGCTCCAGACAGCGGACACCCCGCCTCGTTCCAGCTCCCGCTTGCTACAGTTCTGGCTCCTTGAAGCCCCAGCTCCGCACTGAAGCTCCGGCTGATTTCAGCTGCTTCTCCTTACAAGCTCCAGCTATGTGCAACGGTCTGGGCTTTCCATAAGGTTATCTATCAACTGCTGTCAAAACTGGAGCGTTAGGATTAAACATCAGAGTTACACGCCAAGTAAATATCCATTAGTTTGGGCGATTAATTACTTGACGACTATTCTGAGCGGCGCAGAAAGAAGAGCTGGACTCAAAGAGGGCACGTGGGGTCTGAAAAGCACCTTTCCCCCCCGCAGACCATCACAGATGTTGAGTTCGGCCTGCTGCGTGCCGGCCTCCCGAACTTCGGCGTCCGACGCAACCAGACCCCCATCTCCGGGGAGGGACCACGCACCCTGCCTGCCCCCCGCTTCCCCCCGCAGCCCCCAACACCCTCCCACCCGCCTGCAAAACCAGCCAAGCCGGCTCCCGCTTTTGGCCCCCACACCAGCTGACTCGGGGCCCATTTGGGAGCCAAAAAACCCGGCCGCTGAGCCTGTTCTCAAGGCCCAAACACGCAGGGCCGGACCTCTGTTTCTGGGCCCAAAGCTGCGCAGCTCGGTCTGTTTCCGAGCCCCCAAATCAGCCACGCGAGCCTGTTGTCAAGCCCCAGGAACGGAAAACTTGTTCTCCATTTCTGACCCTGCAGTGCCCACGGGCGACGCCGAGCGTAGCCACCCCACAGCCCTGCACCCCCGGGGCCCCACACGTAGTTTCGGGGAGTGCTCGGGACCTGCGGAGGGCCCGGCCCCACGCCTCTGCGGGGCAGCCCCAGCACAGGCAGGGCGTCGCTTCACGATTGCCGTTTCAGGCTTTATTTCCCCGCCACCAGCGGCACGGCCAGGCCCCCACCCCAAACCCCCCAGCCGAAGCACCCCCGCGGGTAGCCGGGCCAAGCCACCCGGAAAACAAGAAAACCAAAGAGGGAACAAGACAGAGACCGTGGGGAAAGGCAAGGAGAAGGACACAGAAACAGAGAGAGCGCGGGAGGGATAGGGAGCAGGACAGAGAGATGGAGCAAGAAAGGAAAAAAGGACGGGAGGCAGAACCAAGGGAAAGAGAGACAAGGATGGGGAGCAGGACAAAGGGACGGAAGAGGAAAAAAAAAATAGCAACGGGCTGCAGGACAGAGATGAAGGGATTCAATAGACACAGGGAGCATGACAGAAGGACAGAGAGGAGACAGACAAAAGGGACAAAGAGCAGGCCAGCATCGGAGGGGAAAAAACCAACTGCGATGGGCAGTGGGAGAGAGATACGGAAAAAGAAAAAAATACTGAGGAACAGAAAAAAGAAAGAAGCGACAGCTAGCTGGACAGGGGGACACAGTTAGAAAGGGCGGGAGAGGGAACGGGGCAGAGAAAGACAGACAGAAAAGGTAGCGAAAGAAAGCAAGGCAGAGGGACAGCAAACAGGGCGGGGGGGGGGGAAGGGACAGGGGTCTGGACAGAGGTGGAGAAATAAGCAGCAGGGACAGAGAAAAAGAGACAGAAAGAGGGACAGGGAACATGGCAGAGAAGGAAAAATCAGGACAGCGGCAGGACGGAGATCAAAAACTGGGACGGTCCTCAGGACAGAGAGGAATACGAATACGAGCAGGGAGCGGGACAAAGGGATACAGCGAGAAACGACGGGACAGGAAGCAAGACAGCACGACAGACAAGAACAATGACAACGAGAGAGAGAGAGCGTGCGCGTGAGAAGCACAGGGGGTTGGGAAATTTAGAAAGAGAGGTATCAGGAGCCCTGCAGAGAGAGGGAGGGTGAATAAAAAAAGGGGCAGGAAGCAGCACAAAGGGTCACAGAGAGTAAGAGATGAACAGGAAGGAGGACGGGGACAGTGAGATCCAGAATGACAAAAATAAACAGCAACGGCGAGCAAGACAAAGGGATAGAGACAGAAACAGAAAGTAGGAAGAAGAGAGATAGGAAGGCAGGGACACAGAGCGACACGTACAGGTACGGAGAGGAAAAGAACACTAGGGGAACAGGCCAGAGAAATTGGGAGGCGGGGAAAGAGGCGGATGCAGATCAGGACAAGGAGATGGAAAAGGAAAAAACAGCGACTGGCTGCAGGACAAAGACGGGGCGGGGGGGGGGGCGGGGAGAGGGAGAGGGAGCAGGACAAGAACGCAGAGAGAAAAAGAAAGGGGGGCAGTCGAAGGAAAGGCGGGGGGGAAGAGGGAGCAGGACAAGAGAATAGACAGAAGAGGAGAGGTACAGGGAAGCAAAATAAAAATAATAAAAAAAAAACAAACAAAAAAAAAAGTCACAGCAGCAAGAGAAAGCGAGGGGGTCAGGAGAGGGGGAGGGAGGGAGGGACCGGGAGGCACAAGAGGAGCGACAGGGCCCTGGAGGCCCAGGACTCACCACAGCTCTCGCTCTTGGAGCTGCCAGGAGACCTTGCCAGTGCAGATGCTTCTTTCTCCTTCTCTCCTCCCTTCCTCTTCTGTAACTCCAGTCGCTTGGCTCTCCTCCACATAACGGAACACGCGAGCGTCTCGCGGCTCTTACGAGATGAGGCCTCCTAGACACGTAGCCTCGCTCGCTCGCTCACTACGTGGCCGTACCGCGCTGCTGGTCATGCATACAGACCCTGGCAGCCTGACCTGCTGCGGACTACGAGGAGGGATCCTCCCACACCCAGAGAGGCAGGCTCTCTCTTGCTTGCAGCGGGAGGCAGCTGCCAGCCAGATGGCCTTCCTTTTCTTCTTCTTTACTTTTCTGTGGCCTCTCCAGCTTCAGCAGCTCCCGTCCACAGCCAGCAAGCGCTCCGCCTGTCCCTCTGTGCTCCCGCGCCACGAGGAGAGGGAGGCCAGGCAGAGACAGCCCACGCGAGCCTGAGGCTGCTGCAGTCAACGGCATCCCCGGGGACGAACGGACAACCGCACTCACAGCGTGGCCTCTGGGAGAGGGAAAGAGGCAGCAGTGACCGTTATTACTGTAGCTCGACCCTGGCCAGAGCCCCTCCTTCCGCAGGGGCTTCCGCAGACGCCGCTCGTTCCCCGCGCCGCTGCTAACGGCACCCACGTTCAGGGAGACTCGAGAACATGGGAGGGCCAGCTTGCTGCCCTCACGACAGGGCTCGGGGGCTGCCTGCGGCTACAGCACAGGCTTCAGGGGAGGGGCTGGAGCTGGGGGCAGCCGCACGGGCCGAGCGGGGCCGGGGGAAGGCGCCGGGGGAGCTCCGGCGACTCGGGGAGGCGCCCGCTGGCCGCGCCTGGGGGGTGCCCGCCTCCGTCCCCTCTTCCCTTCTATCGGCTCTCGGGGAACTGCCTGGCGCTGCCCTGGCCCGGCTCGCCTCCGGCGGACCGGGAGCCTGCCGCGGCGGCCGCTTCGCAGCTTCCCGTCCCGCCAGCGCCCGGCGGCCAGCGGGCAGGAGGCACCCCCCCGCCCCCGCCCCTGCCCCTGCCCCTGCCCCCGCCGGAGGGGATCGCTCGCCTCACCCGCGGTCCCGGCGCTCGCCCGCTGCCGCCCAGACCCGCGCCCTGCGCGCCACCACGCTGCACCCGGACACCGCGCATGCGCCGGAGGGGCCGGAGCCGACGAGCGAACGCCGGGCTGCCCCACGCGCAGGACGGCGCATGCGCCCGGGTCGCGCGTCCGCACGGCTGGTCGGGGAGCGGGTGCAGCGGGAAGCCCGCGGAAAACCACACGAAACCGGCAACGCTCCTGCGTCTGACCTGGTCG
The DNA here is from genome assembly GCF_964188355.1 of Buteo buteo. Classification (NCBI taxonomy): domain Eukaryota; kingdom Metazoa; phylum Chordata; class Aves; order Accipitriformes; family Accipitridae; genus Buteo; species Buteo buteo. The sequence goes on from NW_027439277.1 coordinate 72,653, forward strand.
GACTCCGGGGGCCGCGGCGGCAGCAAGGACTACGCCGCGCCCGAGAGCCACGCTGCCGCCCGGCCGCCGAGTCCGCGAAAACTACAGCTCCCGGCATGCCCCGGGAGGCAGCCCGCCCTGCTGCCTGACCCCGAGGGGAAGCCGCTTCCGTTTCCGCCCACCCCCACGCCGGCGCAGCCGCAGTTCCCGCCGAGCCCCCAGCGCCGCTCCGGGCAGCTCCGGCGCGCTTTCGCCGCCCGGCTCCGGCACGGCACCCCCCCCGCCCGGCTCCGGCTCCGGGCAGCGGCCGCCGCCGCCGCTCCGTGCGTCCCACACAGACCCCGCCGTCCTCCTCGGGGCTTTCCCCGGAACCCGCCGGCCGGCTGCGCAGCCCCGCCACGGGGCCCGGTGAGCACCCCCCCCGCGCGCGCACGTGGTCCCAGCCGCCCTGCGCCCCCCCCCCCCCCCCGCGCGCACTTGCTCCCAGCTGCCCTGTGAGCGCACCCCCCCCCCCGCGCGCACGTGGTCCCAGCCGCCCTGCGCCCCGCCCCCCGCGCGCACTTGCTCCCAGCCCCCCTGTGAGCCCCCCCCCCCCCGCGCGCACTTGCTCCCAGCCCCCCTGTGAGCCCCCCCCCCCGCGCGCACTTGCTCCCAGCCCCCCTGTGAGCCCCCCCCCCCGCGCGCACTTGCTCCCAGCCCCCCTGTGAGCCCCCCCCCCGCGCGCACTTGCTCCCAGCCGCCCTGTGAGCCCACCCCCCCCCCCGCGCGCACGTGGTCCCAGCCCCCTGTGAGCCCGCAGGGCTCCCCCCCGGCCTCTGCACCGGCGGCCCCCACCTCCCCCGGGCCACCCCCGCCTCCGACGTTCGCCGTCCGAGGGGTGCCCGGCCCCGCTCACCTTCTCCCGAGGGGCAGCCGCAGCCCGGCCACCGCTCCGCTCCGCTCCTGCCTCGGCTCCCACCGGCCCCGCCCCGGCCCCTCCCCCGGCAGCCCCCCCTTTCCAGGGAGGGGACGGCCCCAGCAGCCTCACTGCCCGCACCTGCGGCTCCTCCAGCCCCGGCCCGCAGCTGGGGGACCGAAACCCGGAACAAAACTTCTCAACACCCATGGGAAGTTAAGCAGCAGGCACTTCCTCGATTGAATGAAAGGTGGCAAGAGTCATCTCATTTGGAAGGGGTGTTAACTGGGGTCAAAATACAGATTTGAATACCCATCTTATTTTAGTTCTAAGACTTGGCGATTGCCAGGTATCATCTTCTCCATTTACCCGGGTCCACCAGCGAGGCCACAAGGGAGATTTCTTCCAGAGAGAGGAGAGAGTTATTAAGGCTGAAGTCCACGATTTGCCTTTCTCCTTCATGAAAAGGTGAGTGGATCATATATCATCACTAGTCACCCAAACAGTTAACCCTGAACTTTTCACCTGTCCTTTAATACAGTCAACTCCAAGCTAAATGTTTTCCGTTATTAAGAGGCGACCAAAGATCATGTAAAATATTATTATACTTTCTACAAACACATCCCCATCTGAGAGCTTTAGCTACTAGAGAAAGTCGTTGGAGTTTGGGGTCAGAGGAGCTGCAAGTATAAACCTTCATTCAGCTCTGTTTAGGATGTGTGATTTTTCTCTGGTTGTCTAAACCAGTCTAAATTTCCATAGACGGTCCCGACTCTGGGTGGCTCTAACAAGGATCCTGGAACTCCAGGAAATTCTAAACATCGTTTTATATTTTAAATATGATCCCAAGTTCCTTCCTGCACTTGTCGCTACGGTTTTGGCAACTGACAGCCCCAAGGGCTGCCTGTACAAGTTTCTCCCGAAGGGCGAGTAAATTAATTCTTTTGTCCATGAGGTGGATGGTTTGGTAATGTTATAATTCACAACGCTCTAATTCCTTCTTTCAAATTTAAAAAAAATAATTGCCTTTTAAATCCATCCCATTTAATTTGCTAAAATGATTCTCATTGTTCTGCATCTTTTCTCAAGTTTTGGTTAAATTCAATGTCAGTATTCTCCACGGAACTAGATTTTCATCGGACTTTGGAATCGGAAGGCAGGCTGTTACTGAGGTTCAATTTTGTGTCTTTACAAAACTTTGAATCAGTTACAAAACTAGATTTTTGGTTTTTTAAACCAAATTACAAAAACGGTTAATATCAAGATTAACACAGCTCAAACAATAATTGTTTCATTTTGTTTATCTCATGTTTGGAACCCCTCAAAAAAAAATACATACACCCTCTAAACACACAAAAAGATTATTGCCCTCGACAATATTCCTAATAGCAACCCCAATAGTATAAACTTTACACAGCTGTTTTCCCAAATAGATAATGTGAAACTTACTTATAGATTTTCAGTTTTAAAGGGCCAGTTTCTTTAGACTTCCAATTTCTTGTTGGTGCTTTCTTTATTCTTGAATAATGAAGCCAAGGTTCTTCTCCCAGACCTCTACCGCTATAAGGGTTGTTAAAATGACTCGATACGGTCCTTTCCACTTCTCAGTGATTTTACATACATTCAATCTCCTGGTCGGAAGGGATGCGCTGCTACGTCCAATTCTAAGGGTCCAGCTGTGGAGACATACTGACAAAGTTCTTGAAAAGAATTGCTTAAAGAAATCATAACACCTTTTAAAAACCTATCTCCAAAGGCACTCAAGATACTCAGAACATAGGACTCTTGATATGGTCTTTCATAAAACATTTCATAATGACTTAAATTTTCTTTCTCTTCTGGCTATACTCTGATTCTTAATAGAGCCATGGGTAATGCTTTAACCCACGTGAGGAGTGAGGTTTCCTGACAAATTTTACTCGACTGTTGCTTAAGGGTATAGTTCATTCTCTCTCTCTCTCTCTCTCCCCCCCCCCTCTCTTCCCCCCCCCCCCCCCGCTTGTGGTCTGTATGGGGTGTGATAGTCTCAATCTATAGATAATACTTTGCTCAGCTTGTCTCATAATCTTTGCTATAAAATGAGGGCCATTGTCAGATGACATTCTTACAGGCACCCCACATTTTGGTATTATCTCTTTGAGCAAGACTTTGACTACTTCCCTTGCTTTCTCGGTGCGACAAGGGAAAGCCTCGGGCCACCCAGTAAAGATATCAACTAAAACTAGGATAGATCCTTCTTTTCAAGGCAATTCTATAAAGTCAATTTGCTAATATTCTCCTAAAAAATTTCCTTATTTCATAATCCCAAAGATGATCTTATTACTGATTCGGGGACATTTTTATATATAAGTTTCACATCCGCTTCTAATTGTTTAAACAATCTTTGTCGTATTTCACTTTCTGTTCCCCGATATACTTTGTGATGTTCAGCTCGGGCAATTTCTCTTATTATTGTGGGTGGGACTATTATTTGACCTGTCGGTGTTACAGCCTATCCTGTTTCATTTTGTTAGCCTGCAATCTAATAATTAATTCTTCATCTTTTTCGTTATAATTTGGAGTTTCTTTAGGCAATTTTATACTTTTCTCTGGAACTAGTGCTAGGATGCCTTTTTCCGCAGCCTCTTTAGCAGCTTTATCGGCCAGTCGGTTACCTGCGTTCGGACCGGTCTTACCTAACTGATGTGCTTTACAGTGCATTATCGTGACTGCTGTTGGTTTTTGAATGGTTTCTAACAATTTCAGTATTTGTTCTGCGTGCTGAATGGTGGTTCCTTGCGCGGGCAACGGTCCTCTTTCTCTCCGTATCGCTCCATGCGCACGTACTACTCCAAAAGCATACTTTGAGTCTGTCCAAAAGTGTTGACTCGCTTTCCTTGACTTAGTTCCAGAGCTCGAATGAGAGCTATCAATTCAGCCTTTTGGGCAGATATCGTCGAAGGCAAAGTTGGCAACACAATTACCTCCTCAGTAGTTATTGTCTATCTTGATAAACGTTTTCCTTCACAGATGGAACCGCTTCCGTCGGCATACAGTTCCCAATCTGTTTCTTCTAGCGGCACATCTCAGAGATCCAGTCAGCTGGAGTAAACTCTTTCGATTGTCTGCAAGCAGTCACGTTCCAGTTCTCCTCCTTTAACTTGATCGGTTGTTGAAAACGCAACAGGGTTAACGGTGGTAGTAGCGTTTAGGTAAACATCATCTTGTTCCAGCCACACCACTTGGTATTTCAGCATCCTGCTAGGGGATACCCAATGCCCCCCTCTCTGTTTTAGCACAACAGTTATCATATGGGAAACGTACAGTAATCCTTTGTCCTCTAATCCTTTGTCCTCAGGTGAACTTACGAGCTTCCTGGATCAGTAGCACAGTTGCAGCGACGGCTCTCGGACGACCAGAGCATCCCAGACTCACATTACCTAATCGCTTCGAGAAGTAGGCCACAGCTCGCCCACTTGGCCCTACGTATTGGGCCAGGATACCCAGAGCTATACCTCTTCTTTCACGAGCAAAAAGTTCAAGTGTCTTCTTTGTGAGATCTGGCAGGCCTAGGGCTGGCACCCCTCTTACAGCCTGTTTCAGTTCTTGGAAAGTAGCTTTCTCGGCATCGGTCCAATCCATCGTTTGAGGTTTTGAGCTGCTCCTATAAAGGTCGGGCCAGCAAGCCACAATTTATAATCTACAGGTGACACCACTCGACCATTCCCGGCAACGCTCGTCATTAATTTTTTTCGTCTTAGGTTCGGGGAGACGACAAATTGCCTCTTTTCTCTCAGTTCCCAATTGTCTCTGTCCTTTTAGGATTTTAAAACTCATTTAAATAAGTTTCTTCTTTCTGGGTTATTTGGGTTTTTTTCTTTTGACGCTCGATATCCACCGATTCCCCAAAAGTTCAAAAAGTTAATAGTTAGCTTTGTGCATTGTTCTTCCGTCTCAGCTACAATTAACAGATCATCCATATATTTCAGCAAGATTTCTTGATTATTTTCTTTCTTCCAAATCTCTAATTCTCGTGCCAATTGATTTCCAAAAATGGTAAGACTATTCTTAAAGCCTTGAGGCAAGACTGTCCGCGTATATTGTGTTTTTCTCCCAGTCTCAGGATTTTCCCATTCCAAAGCAAAAACCTCTTGACTACTGGGATCCAAGGGAATACGGAAAAAGGCATCTTTTCGGTCTAACACTGTGAACCATTCTTGTTTCTCCGTTAGGGTTGCTAACAAAGTATAAGGATTTGCTACTACCGGATGAATATCTTGTACTATTTGATTTATTGCTCTGAGGAGGTCTTGAACTAATCTACCATCTTTTTCATTAGCCTTTTAACAGGCAAGATCGGGGTGTTATATCTGGATTCGCATTCTATTAACAATTTGTATCTTAAAAATGTTTGTATTACCATTGCTAACCCTTTCCGACTTTCCGGTCTCAGGGGGTATTGTTTAATTCTTACCGGATTCCATCCTGGCTTTAAATCAACTCTCACAGGTTCTGCTTTTTGGATTTACCAGGAACTTCCCAGTCCAGACAATTGGAATTACAGCATTAGACTTTGACTGGTATAATCTTCTGCTTTCGGTAACCATCCTGTTAACAACAAAGCCACTGCTTCGATACGTTTAGTTTCTGGAATTGAAGTTTTAATCTCTCCATTTTTTAATTTAACTTCTGCCTCTAAGTTCTCAAATAGATCTCTCCTTAACAGGGTTTTAGGAGAATCTGGCACATACAAAAACTGCTGAGTGACCCATTGCTTTCCTAATTTCATTGTTAAAGATTTAAAGAAGGGTCTAGTTTCTCGTTCACTTGTTGCACCGACACCACCAATTTCTTCAAAACTTAACTCTCCCTCTAAGGTATTTAAAACTGAAAAGGTGACTCTAGTGTCAATTCAAATTCCATTTTCTGTTCTCCCGGTTTAGCTGTAACCAGAGGTTCTGCTGGGAGACTCCCCGTCAGATACGTTCACTTAAAAAGAACAAATCTACCTATGGCACTTTATTCCATTTACTCTCTCTCTCCTACAAAACAACAGTAATTGCAATATAGTATTGTAACTCAAAGTTCTGTTTGTTTACCATTTTTCCTGCAATTCACCCCAATGTGCCAATAAACGTCCCAACGGTGATGGTTTTGGTAACTTTTCATCAGCGGTTCCATTTCCTGCACTCTTATTCTTAAACAATTTTGCTGATGCCTTTATACTTCTATACATTCAAATACCAAACAAATGCAAATGACAGTTGTCCCAAATAATACACAAAGTCCAACCCAGCAATAGCTTTCGCTTATGACTTACGGGCAGACGCCTAGGCTTCCACTGCAGACGGGTACCCTCCAAGCCCCAACCCTGCGAAGCTTTCGCCGCGCCTCACGGGCAGGCTTTCCAAACAAATTCCAAAGCAGCGGCGCCTTACCTTTTTTTCCAGGGAACGCTGCGAGGAGCTTTGCGAGTCGAGGGTGACGGTTCTCCCCGAGAATACCTCGGTGCCGGCCGGAGTTCGATCGACACTCGATCTCGTCCAGTCTCACTCGCAAGGTCCCATCTGGGTCGCCAAAACCGTTCCCGAAATCCGGAATAAAACTCCTTAACACCAACCTGAAGTTAAGCAGCGGGCACTTTGTTTATCGCAGCGCTGGGGACACGGGGGATCGCTCCTCCAAAGGCGTGTCCCGCTTAGTATCAAAATCCATCAGTTTTTACAGACTTTTCCTGTCAGGTCATTGTTACCTAAGCTCCTTCCGTAAAAATGCATACTATGCTCGTTCTTAAATTTAACCTTTATAATGATCGGTCCTTTGATTATATAACCTTATCAATATTCTTATTTAAAAACAATCATTGGTCAGTTACACTTAGCTCTGCTGACTGGCATCTTCGATCCTCAAATGGAGATGGGAAGGGTAAGGGGGTTTCCAAGCAGCAAACTGGCGTCCCCGACGGTTTCCTTAGTTTCCTGAAACAGAAGGTAGGAGAACCAGTAACTTCCTGGTGAGGTTTCTAGGGTTAGCTCTTTCAAACTTTAACAATATTAAGGTTCCTAGAGTCACGCGTAACACAGCTCCTCCTAAAGTTTCTATGGCTACGTTTCAAACTTAACGATCCTATACGTTATGCTTCACAATTTTACTTCTTAATCAAACCTAACTCTTCTATGTGATTAAATTTTGATTTCTTTACCGGAATATTTGCAACAGCTGGAGCCCAGCAGGAACAGGGGGGACACGGCCCGACCCCCCCAGCGCCTCACCTCCTCCTCCCCTGGGCTCCCTCACGGCCCCTCCACTCGTGCAAAGGGAGCGCAAACGCAGCCCGGAGGGCAAAGGGGACGGGCGGACAGCGTTTATTCAGTCAGTCGCGTGCCTATCGAGTCCTGCCAGCGAGTCTGCTCTGGGGCTCGGGGCGCCCCCCGGCGCTCCCTCTGCCCCTCGGACACCTCTGATAGCCTATTTCCATACATTCTGTATGGCACGTCTAAATATTGGGATGGTTTTAATATTTTGTACCAGCTGTGGAAACTGGTTTGCTGCTAGGTGACTGCAAAAGTGAGATTTGGTAAATAATTATTAGAAATCTTACACTAACACTACGATTGAAACAATAGACAAAAGTATAGCCAAGCAATCGACTAGCAGAGGTAGGTACTCCTAAGTTTTGCAGTTCTTTGCTCTTATGACTAGATGTTCCTGTACGCTGGATGAGAACAATGCTGAAACTGACCACGTGTGATTGAACCTGCGTTAAGCTTCAAGATCAAAGAACAAGGACAAGACTAAAGACTTCGAGGACAGCCAGCAAGAACTTCAGATGGGTCGGTGGTTGCAAAAGCAGCCCTTCGTCTCAAATGGATCCTTCATTGCACGTGATCGGACGTAGGCAGTACTATGATAATCGGTTGCCGTCGTTTTTATGTATATGTATACTAATCTGATTAACATGCAATTAGTTATTCTGTATAACCTGTTTGTGCTAAAGCTGTGGCATGCACGCTAGGTGGAACTATCCCCCGTGCAGCCAGCGCTGCAATGAAGAATGCCTGCTTTCTAAAACTCCAAAGCGAGTCTTAGGGAGTTTCTTCGACCGGCTTTTCAGTATCAGGGGTACAAGGGAGGAAAGGAAAAAAAAAAAAAAAAAAAAAAAAGGCAGCGGTGTGGGAAAGAGAGGGGACCAGGGGAAGGGGCAGGGAGGGACCAGAACGCGGAAGAGGGGAGACAGGGCCCCGAGGGCCCGGGGCTCACCACAGCTCTTGGCACTGCCAGGAGAATTTGCCCGTTGAGACGCTTCTTTCTGCTCCTCTCCCGCTCCCCTCCTCTTCTGTAACTCCGGCGGCGCGGCCGTCCTCCCCCTAGGAGAACACGCGTCTCATAGGTCTTGCGAGACGAGGCCTCCTAGGCACGGAGCCTCGCTCGCTCGCACACTACGTGGCCGTACCGCACCGTCGGTGCCGCATCCGGACCCTGCGGTGCACCTCGGCGGTCTGACCTGCTGCGGACTACGAAGAGGGATCCTTCCACACGCGGAGAGGCAGGCTCTCTCTTGCCTGCAGCGGGAGGCAGCTGCCGGCCGGCCAGCCTTCCATTTCTTCTTCTCTACCTTTCTCTGGCCTCTCCAGCTTCAGCCGCAGCAGCTCCTGCCCGCAGCCGGTAAGCGCCCCGCCTGTCCCTTTGTGCTCCCGCGCCGCGAGGAGAGGGAGGCCGGGCAGAGACAGCCCGTGCGAGCTTTCCTTGCCGGCGGCGTTTCCTTACCGGGAGGAAGCAACGAGCGCGGCGGCACCTCCCGCCGGGGCCGCATTACCGTTACCGTCGGACGGCACGTGCAGGACCGCGGCAGCCCCGCGCACTCGCAGCCTCCGAGCTGCAGTACCGAACATTGGTCGCGGGGTGGCAGCGGCGAGCGCTTGGCACAACGCGCCAGCGCGCATGGGCGGCACCCCAGCTGCAGTACCGACGTCTGTTCAACAGGTGGCGGAAGAGAGCGCTGGCGAAACGCGCCGCCACCGCGCGTGCGCGGCTCCGCGCTGCTGTACCGCGTTTCGGTTGCTAGGCAACAGCAGGAGGGCGGCAAAAGGCGCCACCGCGCATGCGCGGCTCCCGACCGCCAGGGCCGCGTTTTGGTTGCCAGGCAACAGCAGGAGCGCCGTCAACCGCGCCGCCGCGCATGCGCGGTTGCCGAGGCGCCATGTCGCGTTTTGGTTGCCAGGCAACAGCGGCGAGCGCCGTAAAAACCGCAGCGCGCATGCGCCCTTGCCGAGCTGCCGTAACGCGTTTCGGTTGCTAGGCAACAGGAGCAGGCCGTAAACCGCGCCGCCGCGCATGCGCGATAGCCGAGGCGTCGTGTCGCGCCTCGGTTGCCAGGCAACAGGGGCCAGCGCCGTAAACGTCGAACCACGCATGCGCGCTTGCCGAGCAGCCGTAAAGCGCCTCCGCTGCCCGGCAACAGCTGCACCCCCCCACCCCCCCCCACCGACGCACTCCACCGCGCATGCGCCCCTCCCCAACGCCACTTCCCACCTTCGGTCACCGGGCAGCAGCAGCCGCATCCCCGTAACGATCCTCTTCGGAGCATCAGCTGCACGAGGGACGACTGACAGCTCAGACCAGTAGAGACCAGACACAGGCGGCAACTACTTACTGGGGGCACAGGGATCACGTTGCCCTGCCCTTTCCCCACTCGCAGCCCGGGCAGTCATCTTCATCGTCTCCGTTCCAAAGAGCACCCGAGTGGCTGGAGCGTTTACAGCAGTCAAGTGCAAAGAACAGACCATTCGGGTGGTCGCTTCTGCCCCTGCCCTCCCCACCCCGTTATCTACAGAGGAGAAGCAGCACAGGGAACCTGCAAATGGGGGGGGGGGAAGGGGGGGGGGTGTCCCCTGGAGCAAGCCCCAAGGACTGCTGTATCCCCTCTGAATGTGGCATCAGGGTTGCGGGAGCGACAGCAGCCAGCCAACAGATGCTGGCGAGAGATTTAAAAAAAAAAAATAACGCCTGGTTCCGGTGACAGCCTGAAGGCAGGCCACAAGAGACCCAAAGCTGCTCTGTGCCAGAGGGGCAGCTCTGTCCAGCAGGAAACGCCGCGTCCCAGCGCACCAGATGCCAGCGGCCCACCTGCAAGCCAGCGATACCCTGGCGACCCTGGGGCTCGGTTGGGGTGGGCGCACCTTTCCTCACCTCTGAGCCATCAGAACTCTGCTCTCCCAATCCTACACGCACGCAAGGCTTCTTGTGCGGGGCTCGTCTCTTATCGAAGAGACGCTGCACGGTGTTACTTACCGCCCCGCCCTCCGGCGTGCAAAGGAATCAGCCGTGAAGCAGGGATAGCAAAGAGGCCTGTCGGGATATTAGTAGTCCTCAGCAGACGACCGTAGAGCCCTCGAGGTTCCATCTTTGCTCCCTACAGGAGCGTGGCTCCGCACTCCTTGCCGCTCCCGCCGGCAAGCGACACAATTGCCCTTTGCTGCCTGCAACAGGCAGTACCTGCACGGCCCCAGTAATGCCGCTTACAGAGCGAGAGGCGCTCGCTATAAAGCGGCAATGAAGAACAAGGACGGCCCGTCAAGATGGCAGGACGAACATAGAGAGCCTCCAGCATTAGCCAGGCAGGGCTTGCAACTCACCTCGTGTCGTGGTTTAACGCCAGCCAGCAAGAAAGCCCCACGCGACCGCTCGCTCGCTCCCCCGCCCCCAGTGGGACGGGGAGACAATCGGAAGGGCGAAAGTGAGAAAACTCGTGGCTTGAAACGAAAACAGTCTAATCATTTAAAAGAAACAACAACAACAACAACAACAACAACTTGTAAGGAAAAGAAGAAAAAAAAATGACAGAGAATGGGGTGCAGGCAGCATGCCAGGGGTCTGGAGCCTGACGGATGATGGGGAGCGGGGGGTGGAATGTGGAGGAGGGAAAGGAAGCGGGGGGGACGACGGGGGGGACGGGACAGGAGATAGAAGAGCAGGGGATGCGGGGGGAAACAACTCGCGTGGGTTAAAAACTCGAATGGGTGAAGGGGGCGGGCTGGAGCAGCAGGGGGCATATATGGGGGAGAAACACACGCCGGGGAGAGGGTAGGTGAGGGTACAGAGGTGCATGGGGGGACACGGGGGGGAGATGACCTACCCCAGGGAGCCCACCCAGGATGATCCACAGCAGGTAACTCACCTGGGATAACCCGCAACAGAGCATCCACACCAGATCATCCACACTGGGAGGACCCCCAGCAACGCCCCTCAAACTGCTTGTGCTTCACCCCCAGTCTTCCCCAAACTGGGGAGTTTTTTGCTTTTTCAAAATACTCAGTTTGGGGTGTGTTTCAGTGCTTTTCCACAACATAAAAAGGGGTGATCTTTCAGTTGTGGGTTTGTGCATGAAAATGGGGTGGGTTTTTTGCTTTGCAGCTGCACCAATCCAGGCGGATTTGGCTTTCCCAGGAGTCCCAAAGTCGTTTGTTTTTTCCCCGTTGCAGACCCAGAATCAGGGGGTTTGGGGTTGTCCTGGTTTCAGCTGGAATAAAGTTCATTTTCTGCCGAGTAGCTGGTACAGGGCCATTTTGGATTTAGGGTGAGAATAACGTTGACAACACCCCGATGCTGTAGTTGTTGCTAAGCAGTGTTTATACTAAGTCAGGGACCTTCCATCTCCTCATACCGCCCTGCCAGCAGAGGCTGGGGGCGCACAAGAAGAGTCGCTGAGCTAAAGCAGGATTCCAGGTAAACAGGTCAGCTCGAAATACACCACCTCCTTTAAAAGTTAAGAGCGATTTGAACACTTAAAATCAGCATTTAGGCTAATCGATACCATTTTGAACACCTTCTTAGCATACAAGTAAACACTCTTGCCGGTGTTGGAAAACGTCTCCTCCCTTCCTTACAGCACCGCTGCAGGGAGATAACCCTGGGAGGCTGCGGGACGAGGTCGTACGCAATCAGAATCTACGCTTACGGATCCACCACAACAGCTACAGCCCTTGCGCTGCTGCTGCTGCTGCTGCTTTGCATCTTGCTCGTTTGGTGAATAAAGCTGAAAGTGAAGTGGAAAACTCCAAAGAGCAAAAGGAAAAATAAAGAATAAATCTCAATCATTCACTTTACACTAAAAAGGCGTGCCCATGTTTATATACGTCCAATAAAAATACTTATACTGTAAAAGTATTTCGTTTTCCTTTCCCATTACCTTAACTTGCACAGCTCTGAATACATACCATTAAATTATCTCTCTCCAAAGTACACAGTTATAATGGGACTAGGGGTTTTTGTGCGTGTTACAGAACGCGGAGGGACACCTGGCCAGCTGAGCTGCCCAAGAGAGGTGCTACTGAACTGCCAGGGAAACGCACCATTGAAAGCCAGACAGAAAGAAAGTACTTCAGAGCACTCCGTCAAAACATCAGGAAAAAAAACCCATAACATTCAGTTGCCTCTCTTTTTAAACGTTGAGAAAAATACCTAACTGCTTACATACACCTAACAAATCAAATACTACAGCTATTTGGCAGTTAGTTTAAACAATGCAAGTCAATTTGTAAAATCCCCAGGGCTGCAATACCTCAGACTACCAAAAAGGACTGGCGGGTTTCCTAATGCTTTTGGCAGTACTGAAGCAGGCAGAGCAACACGTTTTCATGTTATCTCGACTGTTACAACTGAGAAACCAAAGACCAGTGATGCCACCAACTTTAGGAAGATGGGCTGTGCTTGGGTCTTTGGAAGGAAATTGACTTTTTTTTTTTTTTTCTTTTTTTAAAAGAGAGTGAAAAGTCTCGTTACTGATGACTTCTACTGTCAAGTCGATCACCTCTGAAGATCCACTCTGATGGGAAGTTCCTAAAACAAAATCTCTTTGAGAGAGAAAGACTTCCATTTTGGAAAATCTCTTTCCAACTGAAGTCAAAATTACACACTGTAGGTTCAAGGAAAAAATACATTACTGAAGCAGTAACTCATCAAAAACACCTCAGGACTCACTGTCACTAGTTACAAGGCTGCTAATGCTTCCTGGGAAAGCCTGGAAAACACACAGATGCGACGCCCGTTTTGTCCTGTTTTGTCCACGTCTCTTCTTTGACCTTGATTGCTTTTAGTACAGATGCTAATTATCTCCGTAACGTTTTTGAGTACTACTAGAAGATATTTAAAAAAAAATCATTGACTGTAAAAGCATAAAGCTTTTATCATGAAAACAAAGGCTGTTTCTTCTGAACAGCTGAACTCTTACGAACAGTTCCTTCCCTCTTTTAGGACAAAATTATTTTCACAGTATCATTTACTAGCAAGCACACAGCAACAGAAGATTATGCTTTCAGGAAGAGAAAATAAACTGAGGGAAGTAAACTTTGTATAGGTGTAACATGCTCCGGAACAGAACTTATTTTTAGTATTTCTGTTAAAATATTTCATGTAAAAAAAAGTAGGAGAGTTGGCACACTCTCAACGTTAAAGTCCGTACCGCAAGTACCTTTGGAAAAATGCAGACACACATCGTAGGCGTACCTTGTACTTGCAGGCCACTACGGAATCTTTCCATCCGTCTCGTACCGTCACGGCAGAAGAAAGGGCAACCACGGCGAAACGGTGCCAGCTGACATCCAGCTGAGAGAAGAAAAAAAAACATTAGCACAAAGCTGGGTAGGAACCCAAAGCTGCCCTTTTTTTTTGTGAAGGTTTGTGAAGACAGTACGACTGAGCGGAGGAAAAAGTATTTTTGCGTCATCTACGGTACAGTTGTTGACACAGGCCACTAGAGCTTTTGCATTTTTCAGACAACCGCGCCCTTTTTTTTTTCCTTTCTTTTTTTGACTCATCGGCAACTTTACTTTCACTAGAACTCACTTTCCTAGATACACGCAGGTGACAGACATAGAGACCTACCTACATTTTCTCAAGCCTTAGTATAGCCGAGGCTTCATCACCCTATACGTCCCAAGTTGAGTATTTTTGCTAAAGAGCACAGCAACGCATCTGTCCTTGTGAACTGCCTCGTTGCAAAAAAGGAATCATTTTTTCCAGGCCGTTGCTCCAAACGGGCAAGATCTTTTAAAACCGCAGTTGTGCCACCAAACCCGCTCAGGGTCCCTCCTAGCTTTTGACCGCCCTGAGATTTAACAGGCACACGCTCCATTCCATCTTCCAACAGCAAAAATACGCTAACGCTCTCGGACCCAGAGCGCAACCCTACGGATGTCCACGCACACAGCCTGCCGTTTTGATGAGGAGCCACCCAGCATCCCTGCGAGCACAGCTGCACGCGCCAGATCGGTTTCCCCTACGCCGCGAGTTACTGGTTTCGGTGAACGTAGTTTCTGACGCTTTAAACTGAAAACCGTATCGCGACACTTCGCCACAGCAGAAACGACCCATCGCCAGAACGCGACAAAAACGCAGTAACACCAATTGCAAACCCACAGCAGCAACAGCTCCAGAAATATTTAGACCAGGAACAAGGGAGAAAAACAAACCAGCTTCATCTCACGCACAGGGGAGCGGCAGGCAGAGAAAAGGGTCGGCATTCTGAGCCCTTACAGAAAACGGGCATTCTCCTTCCGTTCCTCAGCCCGTCCGTGAAGGTCTAAATACCGCAACACTACTACGGCAACGTCGAGAGTAGGGAACAGCAGCCCTGCCACCGGACTTGCCGCTGACCCATGCTATTTACGTAGCAGGACGCGTAAGCAGAGGGACGCGTTTTGCCACACGCAGCCCTGAACTTCCTGAAAATTTACGTTTACCAAAAAAGCCATTTGGAACATATTGCCAAACAACATTCGGCAAGAAAGCTTTGATGCGTTTGACACACGCAAGTTTTTGGTCACTTGCTATTTGCTTCCTGTTGCTGCTGCTGTTCTTCCTTCAGAAATTCTACTCGTCGCCCAGTTATTCACTACTGGTTCAAGCATTTGCCTTCCTGGTATTACCAGCACATTCACAGAGGCAAGTAACTTAATTGCTCTTCTACAGTTATCCAAACGACAATTACAGCCATGAAAGAGAAGGAGAGGTCAGGCAGCAGAAGAGCTCTGCAGGCTGGCACCAGTCAATATTGCACTCTCTAAAACCAAACAACAACAAAACAAAACCGTGACCCTGTATCCTTCTTTTTTTTTTTTTTTCCTTCTTCTTTCAGAGCTCATCCCTGCCTCAGCATTTTGTCTTGTCAGAGCACGAAGCGCAGGTGATCCGTACCCTGACGACTTCTGCGTGTGATGAATGCCTGTTCAGAAATAGTCCAGATCTGCAAGACTGGTGTCATTTCTATGGTTTTAATCATCATAACTCACATTTTATTTACTCACGCATTTGTGAGGAAACTAATTAACTTTTAGACACTGCCTCTCCTTTTTTTGGGGGGGTGGGGGGGGGTGGAAATGTGTTAGAGACTGAAAAACATTACAATTCAGAGCTCCCAACCACGAGGGAGCGGTGGAGAAATCAATGAAAGCAAAGACCAACAGCAGCAACGTCAACTGGAAGTTGGCTTTCATTCCGATCACGTACTTAAGCGACTCTCCTTGCAAGTCTATGCCTCGGTCCTAGGAATGACTAGTCCCTTTTTGGAAGGACAAACTTTTTCACTTAAAAGTCCTAGACTGAAGACTCCGCTGAACGGAATGGGGATTGTCCCACGGGACAACATGCCGTCAACACTCTTAATGGGGAAGGAAAAAAAAAAAAACCCAAATAAAAATCAAGTTTAAGTACCAGTTCCCATCACGTTTCACTCATTACATTTCTACTGGCATCTAGGTGCTCAAAAATGAACTACAGGGACACCACATATTCCTAAAAATTCAGTTATACATAAAAAAGTAAAAGGCTATTTCCAACTTGCCCATAAAAATCAGTATGAACAGAGAGAAGAGAAACACTCGACCCTGAAGAAGCTAACAGGCAGCTCTGAATTTACCAGACAGGAAATTTCATTCTTTCCCCTGAAACAAAAACACATCAAGGGACCAGTTCAGGAACAGGGCGCGATCTGTTAACAGCAATTTTTCCATCGTCTTTTCTGCACTAGCAGCAAATTTGCCTTCCCTGTGGGTTTAACGTGGAGCACCTGTAGTGCCCTCGAACTCGCAAGTGTTTCTCTCCGCCCCCCCAGCCCGATACGTGCGATTACCTGAGCAGCAAGCGGAATTAACCACGCAGGATTTTCTTCGTGCGACGCGGAAGGTGACACTGGGAGAAGAGGAGACAAAGAAATGAACCTGCTTGTCACACCCAGCCAACGGTGAAAAGGCAGGGGAGGATTCTGCCGGAAGGGCTCTGCACCCCAGGAGCTCCCGCCGGCCGGTTTCTCTCCCCTTTGCCCGGTACCGAGGGGATGACGACACCTCGCGCGCGTCCCCTCGCGGGGGGGGCTGCCCCAGGTGAGCCGGGGGACCCCCACCTCGCTTCTGCCCGCGGGAACGGACCGGGAGAGACACTCCACGCAGAGAGAGGAGCGTGGCGTGGATTGCATGCCCGAGGGAAGAGGCCGGGCTCCCCGCTGGCAGAAGGACAACTCGCCTCCCTGCTGCTCGGAGCTGCTTGCTGCGGACAGCCCTGCCTGCGCCCGGCCGCTCTTCGGCCGTGCTGGGAGCGCGGTCCGGCCGACAGACGCCCCAGCGAAAAGACGCTCCAGCTAATCGCGCCTCCTGCTCGTTACAGCTGCAGGTACTTTTGCCTCTGGCTAATGCACGCTCCAGACAGCGGACACCCCGCCTCGTTCCAGCTCCCGCTTGCTACAGTTCTGGCTCCTTGAAGCCCCAGCTCCGCACTGAAGCTCCGGCTGATTTCAGCTGCTTCTCCTTACAAGCTCCAGCTATGTGCAACGGTCTGGGCTTTCCATAAGGTTATCTATCAACTGCTGTCAAAACTGGAGCGTTAGGATTAAACATCAGAGTTACACGCCAAGTAAATATCCATTAGTTTGGGCGATTAATTACTTGACGACTATTCTGAGCGGCGCAGAAAGAAGAGCTGGACTCAAAGAGGGCACGTGGGGTCTGAAAAGCACCTTTCCCCCCCGCAGACCATCACAGATGTTGAGTTCGGCCTGCTGCGTGCCGGCCTCCCGAACTTCGGCGTCCGACGCAACCAGACCCCCATCTCCGGGGAGGGACCACGCACCCTGCCTGCCCCCCGCTTCCCCCCGCAGCCCCCAACACCCTCCCACCCGCCTGCAAAACCAGCCAAGCCGGCTCCCGCTTTTGGCCCCCACACCAGCTGACTCGGGGCCCATTTGGGAGCCAAAAAACCCGGCCGCTGAGCCTGTTCTCAAGGCCCAAACACGCAGGGCCGGACCTCTGTTTCTGGGCCCAAAGCTGCGCAGCTCGGTCTGTTTCCGAGCCCCCAAATCAGCCACGCGAGCCTGTTGTCAAGCCCCAGGAACGGAAAACTTGTTCTCCATTTCTGACCCTGCAGTGCCCACGGGCGACGCCGAGCGTAGCCACCCCACAGCCCTGCACCCCCGGGGCCCCACACGTAGTTTCGGGGAGTGCTCGGGACCTGCGGAGGGCCCGGCCCCACGCCTCTGCGGGGCAGCCCCAGCACAGGCAGGGCGTCGCTTCACGATTGCCGTTTCAGGCTTTATTTCCCCGCCACCAGCGGCACGGCCAGGCCCCCACCCCAAACCCCCCAGCCGAAGCACCCCCGCGGGTAGCCGGGCCAAGCCACCCGGAAAACAAGAAAACCAAAGAGGGAACAAGACAGAGACCGTGGGGAAAGGCAAGGAGAAGGACACAGAAACAGAGAGAGCGCGGGAGGGATAGGGAGCAGGACAGAGAGATGGAGCAAGAAAGGAAAAAAGGACGGGAGGCAGAACCAAGGGAAAGAGAGACAAGGATGGGGAGCAGGACAAAGGGACGGAAGAGGAAAAAAAAAATAGCAACGGGCTGCAGGACAGAGATGAAGGGATTCAATAGACACAGGGAGCATGACAGAAGGACAGAGAGGAGACAGACAAAAGGGACAAAGAGCAGGCCAGCATCGGAGGGGAAAAAACCAACTGCGATGGGCAGTGGGAGAGAGATACGGAAAAAGAAAAAAATACTGAGGAACAGAAAAAAGAAAGAAGCGACAGCTAGCTGGACAGGGGGACACAGTTAGAAAGGGCGGGAGAGGGAACGGGGCAGAGAAAGACAGACAGAAAAGGTAGCGAAAGAAAGCAAGGCAGAGGGACAGCAAACAGGGCGGGGGGGGGGAAGGGACAGGGGTCTGGACAGAGGTGGAGAAATAAGCAGCAGGGACAGAGAAAAAGAGACAGAAAGAGGGACAGGGAACATGGCAGAGAAGGAAAAATCAGGACAGCGGCAGGACGGAGATCAAAAACTGGGACGGTCCTCAGGACAGAGAGGAATACGAATACGAGCAGGGAGCGGGACAAAGGGATACAGCGAGAAACGACGGGACAGGAAGCAAGACAGCACGACAGACAAGAACAATGACAACGAGAGAGAGAGAGCGTGCGCGTGAGAAGCACAGGGGGTTGGGAAATTTAGAAAGAGAGGTATCAGGAGCCCTGCAGAGAGAGGGAGGGTGAATAAAAAAAGGGGCAGGAAGCAGCACAAAGGGTCACAGAGAGTAAGAGATGAACAGGAAGGAGGACGGGGACAGTGAGATCCAGAATGACAAAAATAAACAGCAACGGCGAGCAAGACAAAGGGATAGAGACAGAAACAGAAAGTAGGAAGAAGAGAGATAGGAAGGCAGGGACACAGAGCGACACGTACAGGTACGGAGAGGAAAAGAACACTAGGGGAACAGGCCAGAGAAATTGGGAGGCGGGGAAAGAGGCGGATGCAGATCAGGACAAGGAGATGGAAAAGGAAAAAACAGCGACTGGCTGCAGGACAAAGACGGGGCGGGGGGGGGGGCGGGGAGAGGGAGAGGGAGCAGGACAAGAACGCAGAGAGAAAAAGAAAGGGGGGCAGTCGAAGGAAAGGCGGGGGGGGAAGAGGGAGCAGGACAAGAGAATAGACAGAAGAGGAGAGGTACAGGGAAGCAAAATAAAAATAATAAAAAACAAACAAACAAAAAAAAAAGTCACAGCAGCAAGAGAAAGCGAGGGGGTCAGGAGAGGGGGAGGGAGGGAGGGACCGGGAGGCACAAGAGGAGCGACAGGGCCCCGGAGGCCCAGGACTCACCACAGCTCTCGCTCTTGGAGCTGCCAGGAGACCTTGCCAGTGCAGACGCTTCTTTCTCCTTCTCTCCTCCCTTCCTCTTCTGTAACTCCAGTCGCTTGGCTCTCCTCCACATAACGGAACACGCGAGCGTCTCGCGGCTCTTACGAGATGAGGCCTCCTAGACACATAGCCTCGCTCGCTCGCTCACTACGTGGCCGTACCGCGCTGCTGGTCATGCATACAGACCCTGGCAGCCTGACCTGCTGCGGACTACGAGGAGGGATCCTCACACACCCAGAGAGGCAGGCTCTCTCTTGCCTGCAGCGGGAGGCAGCTGCCAGCCAGATGGCCTTCCGTTTCTTCTTCTTTACTTTTCTGTGGCCTCTCCAGCTTCAGCAGCTCCCGTCCACAGCCAGCAAGCGCTCCGCCTGTCCCTCTGTGCTCCCGCGCCACGAGGAGAGGGAGGCCAGGCAGAGACAGCCCACGCGAGCCTGAGGCTGCTGCAGTCAACGGCATCCCCGGGGACGAACGGACAACCGCACTCACAGCGTGGCCTCTGGGAGAGGGAAAGAGGCAGCAGTGACCGTTATTACTGTAGCTCGACCCTGGCCAGAGCCCCTCCTTCCGCAGGGGCTTCCGCAGACGCCGCTCGTTCCCCGCGCCGCTGCTAACGGCACCCACGTTCAGGGAGACTCGAGAACATGGGAGGGCCAGCTTGCTGCCCTCACGACAGGGCTCGGGGGCTGCCTGCGGCTACAGCACAGGCTTCAGGGGAGGGGCTGGAGCTGGGGGCAGCCGCACGGGCCGAGCGGGGCCGGGGGAAGGCGCCGGGGGAGCTCCGGCGACTCGGGGAGGCGCCCGCTGGCCGCGCCTGGGGGGTGCCCGCCTCCGTCCCCTCTTCCCTTCTATCGGCTCTCGGGGAACTGCCTGGCGCTGCCCTGGCCCGGCTCGCCTCCGGCGGACCGGGAGCCTGCCGCGGCGGCCGCTTCGCAGCTTCCCGTCCCGCCAGCGCCCGGCGGCCAGCGGGCAGGAGGCACCCCCCCGCCCCCGCCCCCGCCCCCGCCCCTGCCCCCGCCGGAGGGGATCGCTCGCCTCACCCGCGGTCCCGGCGCTCGCCCGCTGCCGCCCAGACCCGCGCCCTGCGCGCCACCACGCTGCACCCGGACACCGCGCATGCGCCGGAGGGGCCGGAGCCGACGAGCGAACGCCGGGCTGCCCCACGCGCAGGACGGCGCATGCGCCCGGGTCGCGCGTCCGCACGGCTGGTCGGGGAGCGGGTGCAGCGGGAAGCCCGCGGAAAACCACACGAAACCGGCAACGCTCCTGCGTCTGACCTGGTCGGACTCCGGGGGCCGCGGCGGCAGCAAGGACTACGCCGCGCCCGAGAGCCACGCTGCCGCCCGGCCGCCGAGTCCGCGAAAACTACAGCTCCCGGCATGCCCCGGGAGGCAGCCCGCCCTGCTGCCTGACCCCGAGGGGAAGCCGCTTCCGTTTCCGCCCACCCCCACGCCGGCGCAGCCGCAGTTCCCGCCGAGCCCCCAGCGCCGCTCCGGGCAGCTCCGGCGCGCTTTCGCCGCCCGGCTCCGGCACGGCGCGGCACCCCCCCGCCCGGCTCCGGCTCCGGGCAGCGGCCGCCGCCGCCGCTCCGTGCGTCCCACACAGACCCCGCCGTCCTCCTCGGGGCTTTCCCCGGAACCCGCCGGCCGGCTGCGCAGCCCCGCCACGGGGCCCGGTGAGCACCCCCCCCCGCGCGCGCACGTGGTCCCAGCCGCCCTGCGCCCCCCCCCCCCTCGCGCGCACTTGCTCCCAGCCCCCCTGTGAGCCCCTCCCCCGTGCGCACTTCCTCCCAGCCCCCCCGCGCGCACTTGCTCCCAGCCGCCCTGTGAGCGCACTTCCTCCCCCGCGCGCACGTGGTCCCAGCCGCCCTGCGCCCCCCCCCCCGCGCGCACTTGCTCCCAGCCCCCCTGTGAGCCCCCCCCCGCGCGCACTTGCTCCCAGCCCCCCCTGTGAGCCCTCCCCCCCGCGCGCACTTGCTCCCAGCCCCCCTGTGAGCCCCCCCCCCCGCGCGCACTTGCTCCCAGCCCCCCTGTGAGCCCTCCCCCCCGCGCGCACTTGCTCCCAGCCGCCCTGTGAGCCCACCCCCCCCCCCCCGCGCGCACGTGGTCCCAGCCCCCTGTGAGCCCCCAGGGCTCCCCCCCGGCCTCTGCACCGGCGGCCCCCACCTCCCCCGGGCCACCCCCGCCTCCGACGTTCGCCATCCGAGGGGCGCCCGGCCCCGCTCACCTTCTCCCGAGGGGCAGCCGCAGCCCGGCCACCGCTCCGCTCCGCTCCTGCCTCGGCTCCCACCGGCCCCGCCCCGGCCCCTCCCCCGGCAGCCCCCCCTTTCCAGGGAGGGGACGGCCCCAGCAGCCTCACTGCCCGCACCTGCGGCTCCTCCAGCCCCGGCCCGCAGCTGGGGGACCGAAACCCGGAACAAAACTTCTCAACACCCATGGGAAGTTAAGCAGCAGGCACTTCCTCGATTGAATGAAAGGTGGCAAGAGTCATCTCATTTGGAAGGGGTGTTAACTGGGGTCAAAATACAGATTTGAATACCCATCTTATTTTAGTTCTAAGACTTGGCGATTGCCAGGTATCATCTTCTCCATTTACCCGGGTCCACCAGCGAGGCCACAAGGGAGATTTCTTCCAGAGAGAGGAGAGAGTTATTAAGGCTGAAGTCCACGATTTGCCTTTCTCCTTCATGAAAAGGTGAGTGGATCATATATCATCACTAGTCACCCAAACAGTTAACCCTGAACTTTTCACCTGTCCTTTAATACAGTCAACTCCAAGCTAAATGTTTTCCGTTATTAAGAGGCGACCAAAGATCATGTAAAATATTATTATACTTCCTACAAACACATCCCCATCTGAGAGCTTTAGCTACTAGAGAAAGTCGTTGGAGTTTGGGGTCAGAGGAGCTGCAAGTATAAACCTTCATTCAGCTCTGTTTAGGATGTGTGATTTTTCTCTGGTTGTCTAAACCAGTCTAAATTTCCATAGACGGTCCCGACTCTGGGTGGCTCTAACAAGGATCCTGGAACTCCAGGAAATTCTAAACATCGTTTTATATTTTAAATATGATCCCAAGTTCCTTCCTGCACTTGTCGCTACGGTTTTGGCAACTGACAGCCCCAAGGGCTGCCTGTACAAGTTTCTCCCGAAGGGCGAGTAAATTAATTCTTTTGTCCATGAGGTGGATGGTTTGGTAATGTTATAATTCACAACGCTCTAATTCCTTCTTTCAAATTTAAAAAAAATAATTGCCTTTTAAATCCATCCCATTTAATTTGCTAAAATGATTCTCATTGTTCTGCATCTTTTCTCAAGTTTTGGTTAAATTCAATGTCAGTATTCTCCACGGAACTAGATTTTCATCGGACTTTGGAATCGGAAGGCAGGCTGTTACTGAGGTTCAATTTTGTGTCTTTACAAAACTTTGAATCAGTTACAAAACTAGATTTTTGTTTTTTTAAACCAAATTACAAAAACGGTTAATATCAAGATTAACACAGCTCAAACAATAATTGTTTCATTTTGTTTATCTCATGTTTGGAACCCCTCAAAAAAAAATACATACACCCTCTAAACACACAAAAAGATTATTGCCCTCGACAATATTCCTAATAGCAACCCCAACAGTATAAACTTTACACAGCTGTTTTCCCAAATAGATAATGTGAAACTTACTTATAGATTTTCAGTTTTAAAGGGCCAGTTTCTTTAGACTTCCAATTTCTTGTTGGTGCTTTCTTTATTCTTGAATAATGAAGCCAAGGTTCTTCTCCCAGACCTCTACCGCTATAAGGGTTGTTAAAATGACTCGATACGGTCCTTTCCACTTCTCAGTGATTTTACATACATTCAATCTCCTGGTCGGAAGGGATGCGCTGCTACGTCCAATTCTAAGGGTCCAGCTGTGGAGACATACTGACAAAGTTCTTGAAAAGAATTGCTTAAAGAAATCATAACACCTTTTAAAAACCTATCTCCAAAGGCACTCAAGATACTCAGAACATAGGACTCTTGATATGGTCTTTCATAAAACATTTCATAATGACTTAAATTTTCTTTCTCTTCTGGCTATACTCTGATTCTTAATAGAGCCATGGGTAATGCTTTAACCCACGTGAGGAGTGAGGTTTCCTGACAAATTTTACTCGACTGTTGCTTAAGGGTATAGTTCATTCTCTCTCTCTCTCTCTCCCCCCCTCCCTCTCCCCTCCCCCCCCCCCCCCCGCTTGTGGTCTGTATGGGGTGTGATAGTCTCAATCTATAGATAATACTTTGCTCAGCTTGTCTCATAATCTTTGCTATAAAATGAGGGCCATTGTCAGATGACATTCTTACAGGCACCCCACATTTTGGTATTATCTCTTTGAGCAAGACTTTGACTACTTCCCTTGCTTTCTCGGTGCGACAAGGGAAAGCCTCGGGCCACCCAGTAAAGATATCAACTAAAACTAGGATAGATCCTTCTTTTCAAGGCAATTCTATAAAGTCAATTTGCTAATATTCTCCTAAAAAATTTCCTTATTTCATAATCCCAAAGATGATCTTATTACTGATTCGGGGACATTTTTATATATAAATTTCACATCCGCTTCTAATTGTTTAAACAATCTTTGTCGTATTTCACTTTCTGTTCCCCGATATACTTTGTGATGTTCAGCTCGGGCAATTTCTCTTATTATTGTGGGTGGGACTATTATTTGACCTGTCGGTGTTACAGCCTATCCTGTTTCATTTTGTTAGCCTGCAATCTAATAATTAATTCTTCATCTTTTTCGTTA
Source organism: Buteo buteo (assembly GCF_964188355.1). Classification (NCBI taxonomy): domain Eukaryota; kingdom Metazoa; phylum Chordata; class Aves; order Accipitriformes; family Accipitridae; genus Buteo; species Buteo buteo. The sequence goes on from NW_027439277.1 coordinate 96,454, forward strand.
TAATTTGGAGTTTCTTTAGGCAATTTTATACTTTTCTCTGGAACTAGTGCTAGGATGCCTTTTTCCGCAGCCTCTTTAGCAGCTTTATCGGCCAGTCGGTTACCTGCGTTCGGACCGGTCTTACCTAACTGATGTGCTTTACAGTGCATTATCGTGACTGCTGTTGGTTTTTGAATGGTTTCTAACAATTTCAGTATTTGTTCTGCGTGCTGAATGGTGGTTCCTTGCGCGGGCAACGGTCCTCTTTCTCTCCGTATCGCTCCATGCGCACGTACTACTCCAAAAGCATACTTTGAGTCTGTCCAAAAGTGTTGACTCGCTTTCCTTGACTTAGTTCCAGAGCTCGAATGAGAGCTATCAATTCAGCCTTTTGGGCAGATATCGTCGAAGGCAAAGTTGGCAACACAATTACCTCCTCAGTAGTTATTGTCTATCTTGATAAACGTTTTCCTTCACAGATGGAACCGCTTCCGTCGGCATACAGTTCCCAATCTGTTTCTTCTAGCGGCACATCTCAGAGATCCAGTCAGCTGGAGTAAACTCTTTCGATTGTCTGCAAGCAGTCACGTTCCAGTTCTCCTCCTTTAACTTGATCGGTTGTTGAAAACGCAACAGGGTTAACGGTGGTAGTAGCGTTTAGGTAAACATCATCTTGTTCCAGCCACACCACTTGGTATTTCAGCATCCTGCTAGGGGATACCCAATGCCCCCCTCTCTGTTTTAGCACAACAGTTATCATATGGGAAACGTACAGTAATCCTTTGTCCTCTAATCCTTTGTCCTCAGGTGAACTTACGAGCTTCCTGGATCAGTAGCACAGTTGCAGCGACGGCTCTCGGACGACCAGAGCATCCCAGACTCACATTACCTAATCGCTTCGAGAAGTAGGCCACAGCTCGCCCACTTGGCCCTACGTATTGGGCCAGGATACCCAGAGCTATACCTCTTCTTTCACGAGCAAAAAGTTCAAGTGTCTTCTTTGTGAGATCTGGCAGGCCTAGGGCTGGCACCCCTCTTACAGCCTGTTTCAGTTCTTGGAAAGTAGCTTTCTCGGCATCGGTCCAATCCATCGTTTGAGGTTTTGAGCTGCTCCTATAAAGGTCGGGCCAGCAAGCCACAATTTATAATCTACAGGTGACACCACTCGACCATTCCCGGCAACGCTCGTCATTAATTTTTTTCGTCTTAGGTTCGGGGAGACGACAGATTGCCTCTTTTCTCTCAGTTCCCAATTGTCTCTGTCCTTTTAGGATTTTAAAACTCATTTAAATAAGTTTCTTCTTTCTGGGTTATTTGGGTTTTTTTCTTTTGACGCTCGATATCCACCGATTCCCCAAAAGTTCAAAAAGTTAATAGTTAGCTTTGTGCATTGTTCTTCCGTCTCAGCTACAATTAACAGATCATCCATATATTTCAGCAAGATTTCTTGATTATTTTCTTTCTTCCAAATCTCTAATTCTCGTGCCAATTGATTTCCAAAAATGGTAAGACTATTCTTAAAGCCTTGAGGCAAGACTGTCCGCGTATATTGTGTTTTTCTCCCAGTCTCAGGATTTTCCCATTCCAAAGCAAAAACCTCTTGACTACTGGGATCCAAGGGAATACGGAAAAAGGCATCTTTTCGGTCTAACACTGTGAACCATTCTTGTTTCTCCGTTAGGGTTGCTAACAAAGTATAAGGATTTGCTACTACCGGATGAATATCTTGTACTATTTGATTTATTGCTCTGAGGAGGTCTTGAACTAATCTACCATCTTTTTCATTAGCCTTTTAACAGGCAAGATCGGGGTGTTATATCTGGATTCGCATTCTATTAACAATTTGTATCTTAAAAATGTTTGTATTACCATTGCTAACCCTTTCCGACTTTCCGGTCTTAGGGGGTATTGTTTCATTCTTACCGGATTCCATCCTGGCTTTAAATCAACTCTCACAGGTTCTGCTTTTTGGATTTACCAGGAACTTCCCAGTCCAGACGATTGGAATTACAGCATTAGACTTTGACTGGTATAATCTTCTGCTTTCGGTAACCATCCTGTTAACAACAAAGCCACTGCTTCGATACGTTTAGTTTCTGGAATTGAAGTTTTAATCTCTCCATTTTTTAATTTAACTTCTGCCTCTAAGTTCTCAAATAGATCTCTCCTTAACAGGGTTTTAGGAGAATCTGGCACATACAAAAACTGCTGAGTGACCCATTGCTTTCCTAATTTCATTGTTAAAGATTTAAAGAAGGGTCTAGTTTCTCGTTCACTTGTTGCACCGACACCACCAATTTCTTCAAAACTTAACTCTCCCTCTAAGGTATTTAAAACTGAAAAGGTGACTCTAGTGTCAATTCAAATTCCATTTTCTGTTCTCCCGGTTTAGCTGTAACCAGAGGTTCTGCTGGGAGACTCCCCGTCAGATACGTTCACTTAAAAAGAACAAATCTACCTATGGCACTTTATTCCATTTACTCTCTCTCTCCTACAAAACAACAGTAATTGCAATATAGTATTGTAACTCAAAGTTCTGTTTGTTTACCATTTTTCCTGCAATTCACCCCAATGTGCCAATAAACGTCCCAACGGTGATGGTTTTGGTAACTTTTCATCAGCGGTTCCATTTCCTGCACTCTTATTCTTAAACAATTTTGCTGATGCCTTTATACTTCTATACATTCAAATACCAAATACCAAACAAATGCAAATGACAGTTGTCCCAAATAATACACAAAGTCCAACCCAGCAATAGCTTTCGCTTATGACTTACGGGCAGACGCCTAGGCTTCCACTGCAGACGGGTACCCTCCAAGCCCCAACCCTGCGAAGCTTTCGCCGCGCCTCACGGGCAGGCTTTCCAAACAAATTCCAAAGCAGCGGCGCCTTACCTTTTTTTCCAGGGAACGCTGCGAGGAGCTTTGCGAGTCGAGGGTGACGGTTCTCCCCGAGAATACCTCGGTGCCGGCCGGAGTTCGATCGACACTCGATCTCGTCCAGTCTCACTCGCAAGGTCCCATCTGGGTCGCCAAAACCGTTCCCGAAATCCGGAATAAAACTCCTTAACACCAACCTGAAGTTAAGCAGCGGGCACTTTGTTTATCGCAGCGCTGGGGACACGGGGGATCGCTCCTCCAAAGGCGTGTCCCGCTTAGTATCAAAATCCATCAGTTTTTACAGACTTTTCCTGTCAGGTCATTGTTACCTAAGCTCCTTCCGTAAAAATGCATACTATGCTCGTTCTTAAATTTAACCTTTATAATGATCGGTCCTTTGATTATATAACCTTATCAATATTCTTATTTAAAAACAATCATTGGTCAGTTACACTTAGCTCTGCTGACTGGCATCTTCGATCCTCAAATGGAGATGGGAAGGGTAAGGGGGTTTCCAAGCAGCAAACTGGCGTCCCCGACGGTTTCCTTAGTTTCCTGAAACAGAAGGTAGGAGAACCAGTAACTTCCTGGTGAGGTTTCTAGGGTTAGCTCTTTCAAACTTTAACAATATTAAGGTTCCTAGAGTCACGCGTAACACAGCTCCTCCTAAAGTTTCTATGGCTACGTTTCAAACTTAACGATCCTATACGTTATGCTTCACAATTTTACTTCTTAATCAAACCTAACTCTTCTATGTGATTAAATTTTGATTTCTTTACCGGAATATTTGCAACAGCTGGAGCCCAGCAGGAACAGGGGGGACACGGCCCGACCCCCCCAGCGCCTCACCTCCTCCTCCCCTGGGCTCCCTCACGGCCCCTCCACTCGTGCAAAGGGAGCGCAAACGCAGCCCGGAGGGCAAAGGGGACGGGCGGACAGCGTTTATTCAGTCAGTCGCGTGCCTATCGAGTCCTGCCAGCGAGTCTGCTCTGGGGCTCGGGGCGCCCCCCGGCGCTCCCTCTGCCCCTCGGACACCTCTGATAGCCTATTTCCATACATTCTGTATGGCACGTCTAAATATTGGGATGGTTTTAATATTTTGTACCAGCTGTGGAAACTGGTTTGCTGCTAGGTGACTGCAAAAGTGAGATTTGGTAAATAATTATTAGAAATCTTACACTAACACTACGATTGAAACAATAGACAAAAGTATAGCCAAGCAATCGACTAGCAGAGGTAGGTACTCCTAAGTTTTGCAGTTCTTTGCTCTTATGACTAGATGTTCCTGTACGCTGGATGAGAACAATGCTGAAACTGACCACGTGTGATTGAACCTGCGTTAAGCTTCAAGATCAAAGAACAAGGACAAGAATAAAGACTTCGAGGACAGCCAGCAAGAACTTCAGATGGGTCGGTGGTTGCAAAAGCAGCCCTTCGTCTCAAATGGATCCTTCATTGCACGTGATCGGACGTAGGCAGTACTATGATAATCGGTTGCCGTCGTTTTTATGTATATGTATACTAATCTGATTAACATGCAATTAGTTATTCTGTATAACCTGTTTGTGCTAAAGCTGTGGCATGCACGCTAGGTGGAACTATCCCCCGTGCAGCCAGCGCTGCAATGAAGAATGCCTGCTTTCTAAAACTCCAAAACGAGTCTTAGGGAGTTTCTTCGACCGGCTTTTCAGTATCAGGGGTACAAGGGAGGAAAGGAAAAAAAAAAAAAAAAAAAAAAGGCAGCGGTGTGGGAAAGAGAGGGGACCAGGGGAAGGGGCAGGGAGGGACCAGAACGCGGAAGAGGGGAGACAGGGCCCCGAGGGCCCGGGGCTCACCACAGCTCTTGGCACTGCCAGGAGAATTTGCCCGTTGAGACGCTTCTTTCTGCTCCTCTCCCGCTCCCCTCCTCTTCTGTAACTCCGGCGGCGCGGCCGTCCTCCCCCTAGGAGAACACGCGTCTCATAGGTCTTGCGAGACGAGGCCTCCTAGGCACGGAGCCTCGCTCGCTCGCACACTACGTGGCCGTACCGCACCGTCGGTGCCGCATCCGGACCCTGCGGTGCACCTCGGCGGTCTGACCTGCTGCGGACTACGAAGAGGGATCCTTCCACACGCGGAGAGGCAGGCTCTCTCTTGCCTGCAGCGGGAGGCAGCTGCCGGCCGGCCAGCCTTCCATTTCTTCTTCTCTACCTTTCTCTGGCCTCTCCAGCTTCAGCCGCAGCAGCTCCTGCCCGCAGCCGGTAAGCGCCCCGCCTGTCCCTTTGTGCTCCCGTGCCGCGAGGAGAGGGAGGCCGGGCAGAGACAGCCCGTGCGAGCTTTCCTTGCCGGCGGCGTTTCCTTACCGGGAGGAAGCAACGAGCGCGGCGGCACCTCCCGCCGGGGCCGCATTACCGTTACCGTCGGACGGCACGTGCAGGACCGCGGCAGCCCCGCGGACTCGCAGCCTCCGAGCTGCAGTACCGAACATTGGTCGCGGGGTGGCAGCGGCGAGCGCTTGGCACAACGCGCCAGCGCGCATGGGCGGCACCCCAGCTGCAGTACCGAAGTCTGTTCAACAGGTGGCGGAAGAGAGCGCTGGCGAAACGCGCCGCCACCGCGCGTGCGCGGCTCCGCGCTGCTGTACCGCGTTTCGGTTGCTAGGCAACAGCAGGAGGGCGGCAAAAGGCGCCACCGCGCATGCGCGGCTCCCGACCGCCAGGGCCGCGTTTTGGTTGCCAGGCAACAGCAGGAGCGCCGTCAACCGCGCCGCCGCGCATGCGCGGTTGCCGAGGCGCCATGTCGCGTTTTGGTTGCCAGGCAACAGCGGCGAGCGCCGTAAAAACCGCAGCGCGCATGCGCCCTTGCCGAGCTGCCGTAATGCGTTTCGGTTGCTAGGCAACAGGAGCAGGCCGTAAACCGCGCCGCCGCGCATGCGCGATAGCCGAGGCGTCGTGTCGCGCCTCGGTTGCCAGGCAACAGGGGCCAGCGCCGTAAAAGTCGAACCACGCATGCGCGCTTGCCGAGCAGCCGTAAAGCGCCTCCGCTGCCCGGCAACAGCTGCACCCCCCCCACCCCCCCCCACCGACGCACTCCACCGCGCATGCGCCCCTCCCCAACGCCACTTCCCACCTTCGGTCACCGGGCAGCAGCAGCCGCATCCCCGTAACGATCCTCTTCGGAGCATCAGCTGCACGAGGGACGACTGACAGCTCAGACCAGTAGAGACCAGACACAGGCGGCAACTACTTACTGGGGGCACAGGGATCACGTTGCCCTGCCCTTTCCCCACTCGCAGCCCGGGCAGTCATCTTCATCGTCTCCGTTCCAAAGAGCACCCGAGTGGCTGGAGCGTTTACAGCAGTCAAGTGCAAAGAACAGACCATTCGGGTGGTCGCTTCTGCCCCTGCCCTCCCCACCCCGTTATCTACAGAGGAGAAGCAGCACAGGGAACCTGCAAATGGGGGGGGGGGAAGGGGGGGGGGTGTCCCCTGGAGCAAGCCCCAAGGACTGCTGTATCCCCTCTGAATGTGGCATCAGGGTTGCGGGAGCGACAGCAGCCAGCCAACAGATGCTGGCGAGAGATTTAAAAAAAAAAAATAACGCCTGGTTCCGGTGACAGCCTGAAGGCAGGCCACAAGAGACCCAAAGCTGCTCTGTGCCAGAGGGGCAGCTCTGTCCAGCAGGAAACGCCGCGTCCCAGCGCACCAGATGCCAGCGGCCCACCTGCAAGCCAGCGATACCCTGGCGACCCTGGGGCTCGGTTGGGGTGGGCGCACCTTTCCTCACCTCTGAGCCATCAGAACTCTGCTCTCCCAATCCTACACGCACGCAAGGCTTCTTGTGCGGGGCTCGTCTCTTATCGAAGAGACGCTGCACGGTGTTACTTACCGCCCCGCCCTCCGGCGTGCAAAGGAATCAGCCGTGAAGCAGGGATAGCAAAGAGGCCTGTCGGGATATTAGTAGTCCTCAGCAGACGACCGTAGAGCCCTCGAGGTTCCATCTTTGCTCCCTACAGGAGCGTGGCTCCGCACTCCTTGCCGCTCCCGCCGGCAAGCGACACAATTGCCCTTTGCTGCCTGCAACAGGCAGTACCTGCACGGCCCCAGTAATGCCGCTTACAGAGCGAGAGGCGCTCGCTATAAAGCGGCAATGAAGAACAAGGACGGCCCGTCAAGATGGCAGGACGAACATAGAGAGCCTCCAGCATTAGCCAGGCAGGGCTTGCAACTCACCTCGTGTCGTGGTTTAACGCCAGCCAGCAAGAAAGCCCCACGCGACCGCTCGCTCGCTCCCCCGCCCCCAGTGGGACGGGGAGACAATCGGAAGGGCGAAAGTGAGAAAACTCGTGGCTTGAAACGAAAACAGTCTAATCATTTAAAAGAAACAACAACAACAACAACAACAACAACTTGTAAGGAAAAGAAGAAAAAAAAATGACAGAGAATGGGGTGCAGGCAGCATGCCAGGGGTCTGGAGCCTGACGGATGATGGGGAGCGGGGGGTGGAATGTGGAGGAGGGAAAGGAAGCGGGGGGGACGACGGGGGGGACGGGACAGGAGATAGAAGAGCAGGGGATGCGGGGGGAAACAACTCGCGTGGGTTAAAAACTCGAATGGGTGAAGGGGGCGGGCTGGAGCAGCAGGGGGCATATATGGGGGAGAAACACACGCCGGGGAGAGGGTAGGTGAGGGTACAGAGGTGCATGGGGGGACACGGGGGGGAGATGACCTACCCCAGGGAGCCCACCCAGGATGATCCACAGCAGGTAACTCACCTGGGATAACCCGCAACAGAGCATCCACACCAGATCATCCACACTGGGAGGACCCCCAGCAACGCCCCTCAAACTGCTTGTGCTTCACCCCCAGTCTTCCCCAAACTGGGGAGTTTTTTGCTTTTTCAAAATACTCAGTTTGGGGTGTGTTTCAGTGCTTTTCCACAACATAAAAAGGGGTGATCTTTCAGTTGTGGGTTTGTGCATGAAAATGGGGTGGGTTTTTTGCTTTGCAGCTGCACCAATCCAGGCGGATTTGGCTTTCCCAGGAGTCCCAAAGTCGTTTGTTTTTTCCCCGTTGCAGACCCAGAATCAGGGGGTTTGGGGTTGTCCTGGTTTCAGCTGGAATAAAGTTCATTTTCTGCCGAGTAGCTGGTACAGGGCCATTTTGGATTTAGGGTGAGAATAACGTTGACAACACCCCGATGCTGTAGTTGTTGCTAAGCAGTGTTTATACTAAGTCAGGGACCTTCCATCTCCTCATACCGCCCTGCCAGCAGAGGCTGGGGGCGCACAAGAAGAGTCGCTGAGCTAAAGCAGGATTCCAGGTAAACAGGTCAGCTCGAAATACACCACCTCCTTTAAAAGTTAAGAGCGATTTGAACACTTAAAATCAGCATTTAGGCTAATCGATACCATTTTGAACACCTTCTTAGCATACAAGTAAACACTCTTGCCGGTGTTGGAAAACGTCTCCTCCCTTCCTTACAGCACCGCTGCAGGGAGATAACCCTGGGAGGCTGCGGGACGAGGTCGTACGCAATCAGAATCTACGCTTACGGATCCACCACAACAGCTACAGCCCTTGCGCTGCTGCTGCTGCTGCTGCTTTGCATCTTGCTCGTTTGGTGAATAAAGCTGAAAGTGAAGTGGAAAACTCCAAAGAGCAAAAGGAAAAATAAAGAATAAATCTCAATCATTCACTTTACACTAAAAAGGCGTGCCCATGTTTATATACGTCCAATAAAAATACTTATACTGTAAAAGTATTTCGTTTTCCTTTCCCATTACCTTAACTTGCACAGCTCTGAATACATACCATTAAATTATCTCTCTCCAAAGTACACAGTTATAATGGGACTAGGGGTTTTTGTGCGTGTTACAGAACGCGGAGGGACACCTGGCCAGCTGAGCTGCCCAAGAGAGGTGCTACTGAACTGCCAGGGAAACGCACCATTGAAAGCCAGACAGAAAGAAAGTACTTCAGAGCACTCCGTCAAAACATCAGGAAAAAAAACCCATAACATTCAGTTGCCTCTCTTTTTAAACGTTGAGAAAAATACCTAACTGCTTACATACACCTAACAAATCAAATACTACAGCTATTTGGCAGTTAGTTTAAACAATGCAAGTCAATTTGTAAAATCCCCAGGGCTGCAATACCTCAGACTACCAAAAAGGACTGGCGGGTTTCCTAATGCTTTTGGCAGTACTGAAGCAGGCAGAGCAACACGTTTTCATGTTATCTCGACTGTTACAACTGAGAAACCAAAGACCAGTGATGCCACCAACTTTAGGAAGATGGGCTGTGCTTGGGTCTTTGGAAGGAAATTGACTTTTTTTTTTTTTTTCTTTTTTTAAAAGAGAGTGAAAAGTCTCGTTACTGATGACTTCTACTGTCAAGTCGATCACCTCTGAAGATCCACTCTGATGGGAAGTTCCTAAAACAAAATCTCTTTGAGAGAGAAAGACTTCCATTTTGGAAAATCTCTTTCCAACTGAAGTCAAAATTACACACTGTAGGTTCAAGGAAAAAATACATTACTGAAGCAGTAACTCATCAAAAACACCTCAGGACTCACTGTCACTAGTTACAAGGCTGCTAATGCTTCCTGGGAAAGCCTGGAAAACACACAGATGCGACGCCCGTTTTGTCCTGTTTTGTCCACGTCTCTTCTTTGACCTTGATTGCTTTTAGTACAGATGCTAATTATCTCCGTAACGTTTTTGAGTACTACTAGAAGATATTTAAAAAAAAATCATTGACTGTAAAAGCATAAAGCTTTTATCATGAAAACAAAGGCTGTTTCTTCTGAACAGCTGAACTCTTACGAACAGTTCCTTCCCTCTTTTAGGACAAAATTATTTTCACAGTATCATTTACTAGCAAGCACACAGCAACAGAAGATTATGCTTTCAGGAAGAGAAAATAAACTGAGGGAAGTAAACTTTGTATAGGTGTAACATGCTCCGGAACAGAACTTATTTTTAGTATTTCTGTTAAAATATTTCATGTAAAAAAAAGTAGGAGAGTTGGCACACTCTCAACGTTAAAGTCCGTACCGCAAGTACCTTTGGAAAAATGCAGACACACATCGTAGGCGTACCTTGTACTTGCAGGCCACTACGGAATCTTTCCATCCGTCTCGTACCGTCACGGCAGAAGAAAGGGCAACCACGGCGAAACGGTGCCAGCTGACATCCAGCTGAGAGAAGAAAAAAAAACATTAGCACAAAGCTGGGTAGGAACCCAAAGCTGCCCTTTTTTTTTGTGAAGGTTTGTGAAGACAGTACGACTGAGCGGAGGAAAAAGTATTTTTGCGTCATCTACGGTACAGTTGTTGACACAGGCCACTAGAGCTTTTGCATTTTTCAGACAACCGCGCCCTTTTTTTTTTCCTTTCTTTTTTTGACTCATCGGCAACTTTACTTTCACTAGAACTCACTTTCCTAGATACACGCAGGTGACAGACATAGAGACCTACCTACATTTTCTCAAGCCTTAGTATAGCCGAGGCTTCATCACCCTATACGTCCCAAGTTGAGTATTTTTGCTAAAGAGCACAGCAACGCATCTGTCCTTGTGAACTGCCTCGTTGCAAAAAAGGAATCATTTTTTCCAGGCCGTTGCTCCAAACGGGCAAGATCTTTTAAAACCGCAGTTGTGCCACCAAACCCGCTCAGGGTCCCTCCTAGCTTTTGACCGCCCTGAGATTTAACAGGCACACGCTCCATTCCATCTTCCAACAGCAAAAATACGCTAACGCTCTCGGACCCAGAGCGCAACCCTACGGATGTCCACGCACACAGCCTGCCGTTTTGATGAGGAGCCACCCAGCATCCCTGCGAGCACAGCTGCACGCGCCAGATCGGTTTCCCCTACGCCGCGAGTTACCGGTTTCGGTGAACGTAGTTTCTGACGCTTTAAACTGAAAACCGTATCGCGACACTTCGCCACAGCAGAAACGACCCATCGCCAGAACGCGACAAAAACGCAGTAACACCAATTGCAAACCCACAGCAGCAACAGCTCCAGAAATATTTAGACCAGGAACAAGGGAGAAAAACAAACCAGCTTCATCTCACGCACAGGGGAGCGGCAGGCAGAGAAAAGGGTCGGCATTCTGAGCCCTTACAGAAAACGGGCATTCTCCTTCCGTTCCTCAGCCCGTCCGTGAAGGTCTAAATACCGCAACACTACTACGGCAACGTCGAGAGTAGGGAACAGCAGCCCTGCCACCGGACTTGCCGCTGACCCATGCTATTTACGTAGCAGGACGCGTAAGCAGAGGGACGCGTTTTGCCACACGCAGCCCTGAACTTCCTGAAAATTTACGTTTACCAAAAAAGCCATTTGGAACATATTGCCAAACAACATTCGGCAAGAAAGCTTTGATGCGTTTGACACACGCAAGTTTTTGGTCACTTGCTATTTGCTTCCTGTTGCTGCTGCTGTTCTTCCTTCAGAAATTCTACTCGTCGCCCAGTTATTCACTACTGGTTCAAGCATTTGCCTTCCTGGTATTACCAGCACATTCACAGAGGCAAGTAACTTAATTGCTCTTCTACAGTTATCCAAACGACAATTACAGCCATGAAAGAGAAGGAGAGGTCAGGCAGCAGAAGAGCTCTGCAGGCTGGCACCAGTCAATATTGCACTCTCTAAAACCAAACAACAACAAAACAAAACCGTGACCCTGTATCCTTCTTTTTTTTTTTTTTTTCCTTCTTCTTTCAGAGCTCATCCCTGCCTCAGCATTTTGTCTTGTCAGAGCACGAAGCGCAGGTGATCCGTACCCTGACGACTTCTGCGTGTGATGAATGCCTGTTCAGAAATAGTCCAGATCTGCAAGACTGGTGTCATTTCTATGGTTTTAATCATCATAACTCACATTTTATTTACTCACGCATTTGTGAGGAAACTAATTAACTTTTAGACACTGCCTCTCCTTTTTTTGGGGGGGTGGGGGGGGGTGGAAATGTGTTAGAGACTGAAAAACATTACAATTCAGAGCTCCCAACCACGAGGGAGCGGTGGAGAAATCAATGAAAGCAAAGACCAACAGCAGCAACGTCAACTGGAAGTTGGCTTTCATTCCGATCACGTACTTAAGCGACTCTCCTTGCAAGTCTATGCCTCGGTCCTAGGAATGACTAGTCCCTTTTTGGAAGGACAAACTTTTTCACTTAAAAGTCCTAGACTGAAGACTCCGCTGAACGGAATGGGGATTGTCCCACGGGACAACATGCCGTCAACACTCTTAATGGGGAAGGAAAAAAAAAAAAACCCAAATAAAAATCAAGTTTAAGTACCAGTTCCCATCACGTTTCACTCATTACATTTCTACTGGCATCTAGGTGCTCAAAAATGAACTACAGGGACACCACATATTCCTAAAAATTCAGTTATACATAAAAAAGTAAAAGGCTATTTCCAACTTGCCCATAAAAATCAGTATGAACAGAGAGAAGAGAAACACTCGACCCTGAAGAAGCTAACAGGCAGCTCTGAATTTACCAGACAGGAAATTTCATTCTTTCCCCTGAAACAAAAACACATCAAGGGACCAGTTCAGGAACAGGGCGCGATCTGTTAACAGCAATTTTTCCATCGTCTTTTCTGCACTAGCAGCAAATTTGCCTTCCCTGTGGGTTTAACGTGGAGCACCTGTAGTGCCCTCGAACTCGCAAGTGTTTCTCTCCGCCCCCCCAGCCCGATACGTGCGATTACCTGAGCAGCAAGCGGAATTAACCACGCAGGATTTTCTTCGTGCGACGCGGAAGGTGACACTGGGAGAAGAGGAGACAAAGAAATGAACCTGCTTGTCACACCCAGCCAACGGTGAAAAGGCAGGGGAGGATTCTGCCGGAAGGGCTCTGCACCCCAGGAGCTCCCGCCGGCCGGTTTCTCTCCCCTTTGCCCGGTACCGAGGGGATGACGACACCTCGCGCGCGTCCCCTCGCGGGGGGGGCTGCCCCAGGTGAGCCGGGGGACCCCCACCTCGCTTCTGCCCGCGGGAACGGACCGGGAGAGACACTCCACGCAGAGAGAGGAGCGTGGCGTGGATTGCATGCCCGAGGGAAGAGGCCGGGCTCCCCGCTGGCAGAAGGACAACTCGCCTCCCTGCTGCTCGGAGCTGCTTGCTGCGGACAGCCCTGCCTGCGCCCGGCCGCTCTTCGGCCGTGCTGGGAGCGCGGTCCGGCCGACAGACGCCCCAGCGAAAAGACGCTCCAGCTAATCGCGCCTCCTGCTCGTTACAGCTGCAGGTACTTTTGCCTCTGGCTAATGCACGCTCCAGACAGCGGACACCCCGCCTCGTTCCAGCTCCCGCTTGCTACAGTTCTGGCTCCTTGAAGCCCCAGCTCCGCACTGAAGCTCCGGCTGATTTCAGCTGCTTCTCCTTACAAGCTCCAGCTATGTGCAACGGTCTGGGCTTTCCATAAGGTTATCTATCAACTGCTGTCAAAACTGGAGCGTTAGGATTAAACATCAGAGTTACACGCCAAGTAAATATCCATTAGTTTGGGCGATTAATTACTTGACGACTATTCTGAGCGGCGCAGAAAGAAGAGCTGGACTCAAAGAGGGCACGTGGGGTCTGAAAAGCACCTTTCCCCCCCGCAGACCATCACAGATGTTGAGTTCGGCCTGCTGCGTGCCGGCCTCCCGAACTTCGGCGTCCGACGCAACCAGACCCCCATCTCCGGGGAGGGACCACGCACCCTGCCTGCCCCCCGCTTCCCCCCGCAGCCCCCAACACCCTCCCACCCGCCTGCAAAACCAGCCAAGCCGGCTCCCGCTTTTGGCCCCCACACCAGCTGACTCGGGGCCCATTTGGGAGCCAAAAAACCCGGCCGCTGAGCCTGTTCTCAAGGCCCAAACACGCAGGGCCGGACCTCTGTTTCTGGGCCCAAAGCTGCGCAGCTCGGTCTGTTTCCGAGCCCCCAAATCAGCCACGCGAGCCTGTTGTCAAGCCCCAGGAACGGAAAACTTGTTCTCCATTTCTGACCCTGCAGTGCCCACGGGCGACGCCGAGCGTAGCCACCCCACAGCCCTGCACCCCCGGGGCCCCACACGTAGTTTCGGGGAGTGCTCGGGACCGGCGGAGGGCCCGGCCCCACGCCTCTGCGGGGCAGCCCCAGCACAGGCAGGGCGTCGCTTCACGATTGCCGTTTCAGGCTTTATTTCCCCGCCACCAGCGGCACGGCCAGGCCCCCACCCCAAACCCCCCAGCCGAAGCACCCCCGCGGGTAGCCGGGCCAAGCCACCCGGAAAACAAGAAAACCAAAGAGGGAACAAGACAGAGACCGTGGGGAAAGGCAAGGAGAAGGACACAGAAACAGAGAGAGCGCGGGAGGGATAGGGAGCAGGACAGAGAGATGGAGCAAGAAAGGAAAAAAGGACGGGAGGCAGAACCAAGGGAAAGAGAGACAAGGATGGGGAGCAGGACAAAGGGACGGAAGAGGAAAAAAAAAATAGCAACGGGCTGCAGGACAGAGATGAAGGGATTCAATAGACACAGGGAGCATGACAGAAGGACAGAGAGGAGACAGACAAAAGGGACAAAGAGCAGGCCAGCATCGGAGGGGAAAAAACCAACTGCGATGGGCAGTGGGAGAGAGATACGGAAAAAGAAAAAAATACTGAGGAACAGAAAAAAGAAAGAAGCGACAGCTAGCTGGACAGGGGGACACAGTTAGAAAGGGCGGGAGAGGGAACGGGGCAGAGAAAGACAGACAGAAAAGGTAGCGAAAGAAAGCAAGGCAGAGGGACAGCAAACAGGGCGGGGGGGGGGGAAGGGACAGGGGTCTGGACAGAGGTGGAGAAATAAGCAGCAGGGACAGAGAAAAAGAGACAGAAAGAGGGACAGGGAACATGGCAGAGAAGGAAAAATCAGGACAGCGGCAGGACGGAGATCAAAAACTGGGACGGTCCTCAGGACAGAGAGGAATACGAATACGAGCAGGGAGCGGGACAAAGGGATACAGCGAGAAACGACGGGACAGGAAGCAAGACAGCGCGACAGACAAGAACAATGACAACGAGAGAGAGAGAGCGTGCGCGTGAGAAGCACAGGGGGTTGGGAAATTTAGAAAGAGAGGTATCAGGAGCCCTGCAGAGAGAGGGAGGGTGAATAAAAAAAGGGGCAGGAAGCAGCACGAAGGGTCACAGAGAGTAAGAGATGAACAGGAAGGAGGACGGGGACAGTGAGATCCAGAATGACAAAAATAAACAGCAACGGCGAGCAAGACAAAGGGATAGAGACAGAAACAGAAAGTAGGAAGAAGAGAGATAGGAAGGCAGGGACACAGAGCGACACGTACAGGTACGGAGAGGAAAAGAACACTAGGGGAACAGGCCAGAGAAATTGGGAGGCGGGGAAAGAGGCGGATGCAGATCAGGACAAGGAGATGGAAAAGGAAAAAACAGCGACTGGCTGCAGGACAAAGACGGGGCGGGGGGGGGGGGGGCGGGGAGAGGGAGAGGGAGCAGGACAAGAACGCAGAGAGAAAAAGAAAGGGGGGCAGTCGAAGGAAAGGCGGGGGGGGAAGAGGGAGCAGGACAAGAGAATAGACAGAAGAGGAGAGGTACAGGGAAGCAAAATAAAAATAATAAAAAACAAACAAACAAAAAAAAAAGTCACAGCAGCAAGAGAAAGCGAGGGGGTCAGGAGAGGGGGAGGGAGGGAGGGACCGGGAGGCACAAGAGGAGCGACAGGGCCCCGGAGGCCCAGGACTCACCACAGCTCTCGCTCTTGGAGCTGCCAGGAGACCTTGCCAGTGCAGACGCTTCTTTCTCCTTCTCTCCTCCCTTCCTCTTCTGTAACTCCAGTCGCTTGGCTCTCCTCCACATAACGGAACACGCGAGCGTCTCGCGGCTCTTACGAGATGAGGCCTCCTAGACACATAGCCTCGCTCGCTCGCTCACTACGTGGCCGTACCGCGCTGCTGGTCATGCATACAGACCCTGGCAGCCTGACCTGCTGCGGACTACGAGGAGGGATCCTCACACACCCAGAGAGGCAGGCTCTCTCTTGCCTGCAGCGGGAGGCAGCTGCCAGCCAGATGGCCTTCCGTTTCTTCTTCTTTACTTTTCTGTGGCCTCTCCAGCTTCAGCAGCTCCCGTCCACAGCCAGCAAGCGCTCCGCCTGTCCCTCTGTGCTCCCGCGCCACGAGGAGAGGGAGGCCAGGCAGAGACAGCCCACGCGAGCCTGAGGCTGCTGCAGTCAACGGCATCCCCGGGGACGAACGGACAACCGCACTCACAGCGTGGCCTCTGGGAGAGGGAAAGAGGCAGCAGTGACCGTTATTACTGTAGCTCGACCCTGGCCAGAGCCCCTCCTTCCGCAGGGGCTTCCGCAGACGCCGCTCGTTCCCCGCGCCGCTGCTAACGGCACCCACGTTCAGGGAGACTCGAGAACATGGGAGGGCCAGCTTGCTGCCCTCACGACAGGGCTCGGGGGCTGCCTGCGGCTACAGCACAGGCTTCAGGGGAGGGGCTGGAGCTGGGGGCAGCCGCACGGGCCGAGCGGGGCCGGGGGAAGGCGCCGGGGGAGCTCCGGCGACTCGGGGAGGCGCCCGCTGGCCGCGCCTGGGGGGTGCCCGCCTCCGTCCCCTCTTCCCTTCTATCGGCTCTCGGGGAACTGCCTGGCGCTGCCCTGGCCCGGCTCGCCTCCGGCGGACCGGGAGCCTGCCGCGGCGGCCGCTTCGCAGCTTCCCGTCCCGCCAGCGCCCGGCGGCCAGCGGGCAGGAGGCACCCCCCCGCCCCCGCCCCCGCCCCTGCCCCTGCCCCCGCCGGAGGGGATCGCTCGCCTCACCCGCGGTCCCGGCGCTCGCCCGCTGCCGCCCAGACCCGCGCCCTGCGCGCCACCACGCTGCACCCGGACACCGCGCATGCGCCGGAGGGGCCGGAGCCGACGAGCGAACGCCGGGCTGCCCCACGCGCAGGACGGCGCATGCGCCCGGGTCGCGCGTCCGCACGGCTGGTCGGGGAGCGGGTGCAGCGGGAAGCCCGCGGAAAACCACACGAAACCGGCAACGCTCCTGCGTCTGACCTGGTCGGACTCCGGGGGCCGCGGCGGCAGCAAGGACTACGCCGCGCCCGAGAGCCACGCTGCCGCCCGGCCGCCGAGTCCGCGAAAACTACAGCTCCCGGCATGCCCCGGGAGGCAGCCCGCCCTGCTGCCTGACCCCGAGGGGAAGCCGCTTCCGTTTCCGCCCACCCCCACGCCGGCGCAGCCGCAGTTCCCGCCGAGCCCCCAGCGCCGCTCCGGGCAGCTCCGGCGCGCTTTCGCCGCCCGGCTCCGGCACGGCGCGGCACCCCCCCGCCCGGCTCCGGCTCCGGGCAGCGGCCGCCGCCGCCGCTCCGTGCGTCCCACACAGACCCCGCCGTCCTCCTCGGGGCTTTCCCCGGAACCCGCCGGCCGGCTGCGCAGCCCCGCCACGGGGCCCGGTGAGCACCCCCCCCCGCGCGCGCACGTGGTCCCAGCCGCCCTGCGCCCCCCCCCCCCTCGCGCGCACTTGCTCCCAGCCCCCCTGTGAGCCCCTCCCCCGTGCGCACTTCCTCCCAGCCCCCCCGCGCGCACTTGCTCCCAGCCGCCCTGTGAGCGCACCCCCCCCCCCCCCGCGCGCACGTGGTCCCAGCCGCCCTGCGCCCCCCCCCCCCGCGCGCACTTGCTCCCAGCCCCCCTGTGAGCCCCCCCCCGCGCGCACTTGCTCCCAGCCCCCCCTGTGAGCCCTCCCCCCCGCGCGCACTTGCTCCCAGCCCCCCTGTGAGCCCCCCCCCCGCGCGCACTTGCTCCCAGCCCCCCTGTGAGCCCCCCCCCCGCGCGCACTTGCTCCCAGCCCCCCTGTGAGCCCCTCCCCCGTGCGCACTTCCTCCCAGCCCCCCCGCGCGCACTTGCTCCCAGCCGCCCTGTGAGCGCACCCCCCCCCCCCCGCGCGCACGTGGTCCCAGCCGCCCTGCGCCCCCCCCCCCGCGCGCACTTGCTCCCAGCCCCCCTGTGAGCCCCCCCCCGCGCGCACTTGCTCCCAGCCCCCCCTGTGAGCCCTCCCCCCCGCGCGCACTTGCTCCCAGCCCCCCTGTGAGCCCTCCCCCCCGCGCGCACTTGCTCCCAGCCCCCCTGTGAGCCCCCCCCCGCGCGCACTTGCTCCCAGCCCCCCCTGTGAGCCCTCCCCCCCGCGCGCACTTGCTCCCAGCCCCCCTGTGAGCCCCCCCCCCCGCGCGCACTTGCTCCCAGCCCCCCTGTGAGCCCCCCCCCCGCGCGCACTTGCTCCCAGCCCCCCTGTGAGCCCCCCCCCCCGCGCGCACTTGCTCCCAGCCCCCCTGTGAGCCCTCCCCCCCGCGCGCACTTGCTCCCAGCCGCCCTGTGAGCCCACCCCCCCCCCCGCGCGCACGTGGTCCCAGCCCCCTGTGAGCCCCCAGGGCTCCCCCCCGGCCTCTGCACCGGCGGCCCCCACCTCCCCCGGGCCACCCCCGCCTCCGACGTTCGCCGTCCGAGGGGTGCCCGGCCCCGCTCACCTTCTCCCGAGGGGCAGCCGCAGCCCGGCCACCGCTCCGCTCCGCTCCTGCCTCGGCTCCCACCGGCCCCGCCCCGGCCCCTCCCCCGGCAGCCCCCCCTTTCCAGGGAGGGGACGGCCCCAGCAGCCTCACTGCCCGCACCTGCGGCTCCTCCAGCCCCGGCCCGCAGCTGGGGGACCGAAACCCGGAACAAAACTTCTCAACACCCATGGGAAGTTAAGCAGCAGGCACTTCCTCGATTGAATGAAAGGTGGCAAGAGTCATCTCATTTGGAAGGGGTGTTAACTGGGGTCAAAATACAGATTTGAATACCCATCTTATTTTAGTTCTAAGACTTGGCGATTGCCAGGTATCATCTTCTCCATTTACCCGGGTCCACCAGCGAGGCCACAAGGGAGATTTCTTCCAGAGAGAGGAGAGAGTTATTAAGGCTGAAGTCCACGATTTGCCTTTCTCCTTCATGAAAAGGTGAGTGGATCATATATCATCACTAGTCACCCAAACAGTTAACCCTGAACTTTTCACCTGTCCTTTAATACAGTCAACTCCAAGCTAAATGTTTTCCGTTATTAAGAGGCGACCAAAGATCATGTAAAATATTATTATACTTTCTACAAACACATCCCCATCTGAGAGCTTTAGCTACTAGAGAAAGTCGTTGGAGTTTGGGGTCAGAGGAGCTGCAAGTATAAACCTTCATTCAGCTCTGTTTAGGATGTGTGATTTTTCTCTGGTTGTCTAAACCAGTCTAAATTTCCATAGACGGTCCCGACTCTGGGTGGCTCTAACAAGGATCCTGGAACTCCAGGAAATTCTAAACATCGTTTTATATTTTAAATATGATCCCAAGTTCCTTCCTGCACTTGTCGCTACGGTTTTGGCAACTGACAGCCCCAAGGGCTGCCTGTACAAGTTTCTCCCGAAGGGCGAGTAAATTAATTCTTTTGTCCATGAGGTGGATGGTTTGGTAATGTTATAATTCACAACGCTCTAATTCCTTCTTTCAAATTTAAAAAAAATAATTGCCTTTTAAATCCATCCCATTTAATTTGCTAAAATGATTCTCATTGTTCTGCATCTTTTCTCAAGTTTTGGTTAAATTCAATGTCAGTATTCTCCACGGAACTAGATTTTCATCGGACTTTGGAATCGGAAGGCAGGCTGTTACTGAGGTTCAATTTTGTGTCTTTACAAAACTTTGAATCAGTTACAAAACTAGATTTTTGTTTTTTTAAACCAAATTACAAAAACGGTTAATATCAAGATTAACACAGCTCAAACAATAATTGTTTCATTTTGTTTATCTCATGTTTGGAACCCCTCAAAAAAAAATACATACACCCTCTAAACACACAAAAAGATTATTGCCCTCGACAATATTCCTAATAGCAACCCCAACAGTATAAACTTTACACAGCTGTTTTCCCAAATAGATAATGTGAAACTTACTTATAGATTTTCAGTTTTAAAGGGCCAGTTTCTTTAGACTTCCAATTTCTTGTTGGTGCTTTCTTTATTCTTGAATAATGAAGCCAAGGTTCTTCTCCCAGACCTCTACCGCTATAAGGGTTGTTAAAATGACTCGATACGGTCCTTTCCACTTCTCAGTGATTTTACATACATTCAATCTCCTGGTCGGAAGGGATGCGCTGCTACGTCCAATTCTAAGGGTCCAGCTGTGGAGACATACTGACAAAGTTCTTGAAAAGAATTGCTTAAAGAAATCATAACACCTTTTAAAAACCTATCTCCAAAGGCACTCAAGATACTCAGAACATAGGACTCTTGATATGGTCTTTCATAAAACATTTCATAATGACTTAAATTTTCTTTCTCTTCTGGCTATACTCTGATTCTTAATAGAGCCATGGGTAATGCTTTAACCCACGTGAGGAGTGAGGTTTCCTGACAAATTTTACTCGACTGTTGCTTAAGGGTATAGTTCATTCTCTCTCTCTCTCTCTCCCCCCCTCCCTCTCCCCTCCCCCCCCCCCCCGCTTGTGGTCTGTATGGGGTGTGATAGTCTCAATCTATAGATAATACTTTGCTCAGCTTGTCTCATAATCTTTGCTATAAAATGAGGGCCATTGTCAGATGACATTCTTACAGGCACCCCACATTTTGGTATTATCTCTTTGAGCAAGACTTTGACTACTTCCCTTGCTTTCTCGGTGCGACAAGGGAAAGCCTCGGGCCACCCAGTAAAGATATCAACTAAAACTAGGATAGATCCTTCTTTTCAAGGCAATTCTATAAAGTCAATTTGCTAATATTCTCCTAAAAAATTTCCTTATTTCATAATCCCAAAGATGATCTTATTACTGATTCGGGGACATTTTTATATATAAATTTCACATCCGCTTCTAATTGTTTAAACAATCTTTGTCGTATTTCACTTTCTGTTCCCCGATATACTTTGTGATGTTCAGCTCGGGCAATTTCTCTTATTATTGTGGGTGGGACTATTATTTGACCTGTCGGTGTTACAGCCTATCCTGTTTCATTTTGTTAGCCTGCAATCTAATAATTAATTCTTCATCTTTTTCGTTATAATTTGGAGTTTCTTTAGGCAATTTTATACTTTTCTCTGGAACTAGTGCTAGGATGCCTTTTTCCGCAGCCTCTTTAGCAGCTTTATCGGCCAGTCGGTTACCTGCGTTCGGACCGGTCTTACCTAACTGATGTGCTTTACAGTGCATTATCGTGACTGCTGTTGGTTTTTGAATGGTTTCTAACAATTTCAGTATTTGTTCTGCGTGCTGAATGGTGGTTCCTTGCGCGGGCAACGGTCCTCTTTCTCTCCGTATCGCTCCATGCGCACGTACTACTCCAAAAGCATACTTTGAGTCTGTCCAAAAGTGTTGACTCGCTTTCCTTGACTTAGTTCCAGAGCTCGAATGAGAGCTATCAATTCAGCCTTTTGGGCAGATATCGTCGAAGGCAAAGTTGGCAACACAATTACCTCCTCAGTAGTTATTGTCTATCTTGATAAACGTTTTCCTTCACAGATGGAACCGCTTCCGTCGGCATACAGTTCCCAATCTGTTTCTTCTAGCGGCACATCTCAGAGATCCAGTCAGCTGGAGTAAACTCTTTCGATTGTCTGCAAGCAGTCACGTTCCAGTTCTCCTCCTTTAACTTGATCGGTTGTTGAAAACGCAACAGGGTTAACGGTGGTAGTAGCGTTTAGGTAAACATCATCTTGTTCCAGCCACACCACTTGGTATTTCAGCATCCTGCTAGGGGATACCCAATGCCCCCCTCTCTGTTTTAGCACAACAGTTATCATATGGGAAACGTACAGTAATCCTTTGTCCTCTAATCCTTTGTCCTCAGGTGAACTTACGAGCTTCCTGGATCAGTAGCACAGTTGCAGCGACGGCTCTCGGACGACCAGAGCATCCCAGACTCACATTACCTAATCGCTTCGAGAAGTAGGCCACAGCTCGCCCACTTGGCCCTACGTATCGGGCCAGGATACCCAGAGCTATACCTCTTCTTTCACGAGCAAAAAGTTCAAGTGTCTTCTTTGTGAGATCTGGCAGGCCTAGGGCTGGCACCCCTCTTACAGCCTGTTTCAGTTCTTGGAAAGTAGCTTTCTCGGCATCGGTCCAATCCATCGTTTGAGGTTTTGAGCTGCTCCTATAAAGGTCGGGCCAGCAAGCCACAATTTATAATCTACAGGTGACACCACTCGACCATTCCCGGCAACGCTCGTCATTAATTTTTTTCGTCTTAGGTTCGGGGAGACGACAAATTGCCTCTTTTCTCCCAGTTCCCAATTGTCTCTGTCCTTTTAGGATTTTAAAACTCATTTAAATAAGTTTCTTCTTTCTGGGTTATTTGGGTTTTTTTCTTTTGACGCTCGATATCCACCGATTCCCCAAAAGTTCAAAAAGTTAATAGTTAGCTTTGTGCATTGTTCTTCCGTCTCAGCTACAATTAACAGATCATCCATATATTTCAGCAAGATTTCTTGATTATTTTCTTTCTTCCAAATCTCTAATTCTCGTGCCAATTGATTTCCAAAAATGGTAAGACTATTCTTAAAGCCTTGAGGCAAGACTGTCCGCATATATTGTGTTTTTCTCCCAGTCTCAGGATTTTCCCATTCCAAAGCAAAAACCTCTTGACTACCGGGATCCAAGGGAATACGGAAAAAGGCATCTTTTCGGTCTAACACTGTGAACCATTCTTGTTTCTCCGTTAGGGTTGCTAACAAAGTATAAGGATTTGCTACTACCGGATGAATATCTTGTACTATTTGATTTATTGCTCTGAGGAGGTCTTGAACTAATCTACCATCTTTTTCATTAGCCTTTTAACAGGCAAGATCGGGGTGTTATATCTGGATTCGCATTCTATTAACAATTTGTATCTTAAAAATGTTTGTATTACCATTGCTAACCCTTTCCGACTTTCCGGTCTCAGGGGGTATTGTTTAATTCTTACCGGATTCCATCCTGGCTTTAAATCAACTCTCACAGGTTCTGCTTTTTGGATTTACCAGGAACTTCCCAGTCCAGACGATTGGAATTACAGCATTAGACTTTGACTGGTATAATCTTCTGCTTTCGGTAACCATCCTGTTAACAACAAAGCCACTGCTTCGATACGTTTAGTTTCTGGAATTGAAGTTTTAATCTCTCCATTTTTTAATTTAACTTCTGCCTCTAAGTTCTCAAATAGATCTCTCCTTAACAGGGTTTTAGGAGAATCTGGCACATACAAAAACTGCTGAGTGACCCATTGCTTTCCTAATTTCATTGTTAAAGATTTAAAGAAGGGTCTAGTTTCTCGTTCACTTGTTGCACCGACACCACCAATTTCTTCAAAACTTAACTCTCCCTCTAAGGTATTTAAAACTGAAAAGGTGACTCTAGTGTCAATTCAAATTCCATTTTCTGTTCTCCCGGTTTAGCTGTAACCAGAGGTTCTGCTGGGAGACTCCCCTCCGGTCCCCGTCAGATACGTTCACTTAAAAAGAACAAATCTACCTATGGCACTTTATTCCATTTACTCTCTCTCTCCTACAAAACAACAGTAATTGCAATATAGTATTGTAACTCAAAGTTCTGTTTGTTTACCATTTTTCCTGCAATTCACCCCAATGTGCCAATAAACGTCCCAACGGTGATGGTTTTGGTAACTTTTCATCAGCGGTTCCATTTCCTGCACTCTTATTCTTAAACAATTTTGCTGATGCCTTTATACTTCTATACATTCAAATACCAAATACCAAACAAATGCAAATGACAGTTGTCCCAAATAATACACAAAGTCCAACCCAGCAATAGCTTTCGCTTATGACTTACGGGCAGACGCCTAGGCTTCCACTGCAGACGGGTACCCTCCAAGCCCCAACCCTGCGAAGCTTTCGCCGCGCCTCACGGGCAGGCTTTCCAAACAAATTCCAAAGCAGCGGCGCCTTACCTTTTTTTCCAGGGAACGCTGCGAGGAGCTTTGCGAGTCGAGGGTGACGGTTCTCCCCGAGAATACCTCGGTGCCGGCCGGAGTTCGATCGACACTCGATCTCGTCCAGTCTCACTCGCAAGGTCCCATCTGGGTCGCCAAAACCGTTCCCGAAATCCGGAATAAAACTCCTTAACACCAACCTGAAGTTAAGCAGCGGGCACTTTGTTTATCGCAGCGCTGGGGACACGGGGGATCGCTCCTCCAAAGGCGTGTCCCGCTTAGTATCAAAATCCATCAGTTTTTACAGACTTTTCCTGTCAGGTCATTGTTACCTAAGCTCCTTCCGTAAAAATGCATACTATGCTCGTTCTTAAATTTAACCTTTATAATGATCGGTCCTTTGATTATATAACCTTATCAATATTCTTATTTAAAAACAATCATTGGTCAGTTACACTTAGCTCTGCTGACTGGCATCTTCGATCCTCAAATGGAGATGGGAAGGGTAAGGGGGTTTCCAAGCAGCAAACTGGCGTCCCCGACGGTTTCCTTAGTTTCCTGAAACAGAAGGTAGGAGAACCAGTAACTTCCTGGTGAGGTTTCTAGGGTTAGCTCTTTCAAACTTTAACAATATTAAGGTTCCTAGAGTCACGCGTAACACAGCTCCTCCTAAAGTTTCTATGGCTACGTTTCAAACTTAACGATCCTATACGTTATGCTTCACAATTTTACTTCTTAATCAAACCTAACTCTTCTATGTGATTAAATTTTGATTTCTTTACCGGAATATTTGCAACAGCTGGAGCCCAGCAGGAACAGGGGGGACACGGCCCGACCCCCCCAGCGCCTCACCTCCTCCTCCCCTGGGCTCCCTCACGGCCCCTCCACTCGTGCAAAGGGAGCGCAAACGCAGCCCGGAGGGCAAAGGGGACGGGCGGCCAGCGTTTGTTCAGTCAGTCGCGTGCCTATCGAGTCCTGCCAGCGAGTCTGCTCTGGGGCTCGGGGCGCCCCCCGGCGCTCCCTCTGCCCCTCGGACACCTCTGATAGCCTATTTCCATACATTCTGTATGGCACGTCTAAATATTGGGATGGTTTTAATATTTTGTACCAGCTGTGGAAACTGGTTTGCTGCTAGGTGACTGCAAAAGTGAGATTTGGTAAATAATTATTAGAAATCTTACACTAACACTACGATTGAAACAATAGACAAAAGTATAGCCAAGCAATCGACTAGCAGAGGTAGGTACTCCTAAGTTTTGCAGTTCTTTGCTCTTATGACTAGATGTTCCTGTACGCTGGATGAGAACAATGCTGAAACTGACCACGTGTGATTGAACCTGCGTTAAGCTTCAAGATCAAAGAACAAGGACAAGAATAAAGACTTCGAGGACAGCCAGCAAGAACTTCAGATGGGTCGGTGGTTGCAAAAGCAGCCCTTCGTCTCAAATGGATCCTTCATTGCACGTGATCGGACGTAGGCAGTACTATGATAATCGGTTGCCGTCGTTTTTATGTATATGTATACTAATCTGATTAACATGCAATTAGTTATTCTGTATAACCTGTTTGTGCTAAAGCTGTGGCATGCACGCTAGGTGGAACTATCCCCCGTGCAGCCAGCGCTGCAATGAAGAATGCCTGCTTTCTAAAACTCCAAAGCGAGTCTTAGGGAGTTTCTTCGACCGGCTTTTCAGTATCAGGGGTACAAGGGAGGAAAGGAAAAAAAAAAAAAAAAAAAAAAGGCAGCGGTGTGGGAAAGAGAGGGGACCAGGGGAAGGGGCAGGGAGGGACCAGAACGCGGAAGAGGGGAGACAGGGCCCCGAGGGCCCGGGGCTCACCACAGCTCTTGGCACTGCCAGGAGAATTTGCCCGTTGAGACGCTTCTTTCTGCTCCTCTCCCGCTCCCCTCCTCTTCTGTAACTCCGGCGGCGCGGCCGTCCTCCCCCTAGGAGAACACGCGTCTCATAGGTCTTGCGAGACGAGGCCTCCTAGGCACGGAGCCTCGCTCGCTCGCACACTACGTGGCCGTACCGCACCGTCGGTGCCGCATCCGGACCCTGCGGTGCACCTCGGCGGTCTGACCTGCTGCGGACTACGAAGAGGGATCCTTCCACACGCGGAGAGGCAGGCTCTCTCTTGCCTGCAGCGGGAGGCAGCTGCCGGCCGGCCAGCCTTCCATTTCTTCTTCTCTACCTTTCTCTGGCCTCTCCAGCTTCAGCCGCAGCAGCTCCTGCCCGCAGCCGGTAAGCGCCCCGCCTGTCCCTTTGTGCTCCCGCGCCGCGAGGAGAGGGAGGCCGGGCAGAGACAGCCCGTGCGAGCTTTCCTTGCCGGCGGCGTTTCCTTACCGGGAGGAAGCAACGAGCGCGGCGGCACCTCCCGCCGGGGCCGCATTACCGTTACCGTCGGACGGCACGTGCAGGACCGCGGCAGCCCCGCGGACTCGCAGCCTCCGAGCTGCAGTACCGAACATTGGTCGCGGGGTGGCAGCGGCGAGCGCTTGGCACAACGCGCCAGCGCGCATGGGCGGCACCCCAGCTGCAGTACCGACGTCTGTTCAACAGGTGGCGGAAGAGAGCGCTGGCGAAACGCGCCGCCACCGCGCGTGCGCGGCTCCGCGCTGCTGTACCGCGTTTCGGTTGCTAGGCAACAGCAGGAGGGCGGCAAAAGGCGCCACCGCGCATGCGCGGCTCCCGACCGCCAGGGCCGCGTTTTGGTTGCCAGGCAACAGCAGGAGCGCCGTCAACCGCGCCGCCGCGCATGCGCGGTTGCCGAGGCGCCATGTCGCGTTTTGGTTGCCAGGCAACAGCGGCGAGCGCCGTAAAAACCGCAGCGCGCATGCGCCCTTGCCGAGCTGCCGTAACGCGTTTCGGTTGCTAGGCAACAGGAGCAGGCCGTAAACCGCGCCGCCGCGCATGCGCGATAGCCGAGGCGTCGTGTCGCGCCTCGGTTGCCAGGCAACAGGGGCCAGCGCCGTAAACGTCGAACCACGCATGCGCGCTTGCCGAGCAGCCGTAAAGCGCCTCCGCTGCCCGGCAACAGCTGCACCCCCCCCACCCCCCCCCACCGACGCACTCCACCGCGCATGCGCCCCTCCCCAACGCCACTTCCCACCTTCGGTCACCGGGCAGCAGCAGCCGCATCCCCGTAACGATCCTCTTCGGAGCATCAGCTGCACGAGGGACGACTGACAGCTCAGACCAGTAGAGACCAGACACAGGCGGCAACTACTTACTGGGGGCACAGGGATTACGTTGCCCTGCCCTTTCCCCACTCGCAGCCCGGGCAGTCATCTTCATCGTCTCTGTTCCAAAGAGCACCCGAGTGGCTGGAGCGTTTACAGCAGTCAAGTGCAAAGAACAGACCATTCGGGTGGTCGCTTCTGCCCCTGCCCTCCCCACCCCGTTATCTACAGAGGAGAAGCAGCACAGGGAACCTGCAAATGGGGGGGGGGGGAAGGGGGGGGGGTGTCCCCTGGAGCAAGCCCCAAGGACTGCTGTATCCCCTCTGAATGTGGCATCAGGGTTGCGGGAGCGACAGCAGCCAGCCAACAGATGCTGGCGAGAGATTTAAAAAAAAAAAATAACGCCTGGTTCCGGTGACAGCCTGAAGGCAGGCCACAAGAGACCCAAAGCTGCTCTGTGCCAGAGGGGCAGCTCTGTCCAGCAGGAAACGCCGCGTCCCAGCGCACCAGATGCCAGCGGCCCACCTGCAAGCCAGCGATACCCTGGCGACCCTGGGGCTCGGTTGGGGTGGGCGCACCTTTCCTCACCTCTGAGCCATCAGAACTCTGCTCTCCCAATCCTACACGCACGCAAGGCTTCTTGTGCGGGGCTCGTCTCTTATCGAAGAGACGCTGCACGGTGTTACTTACCGCCCCGCCCTCCGGCGTGCAAAGGAATCAGCCGTGAAGCAGGGATAGCAAAGAGGCCTGTCGGGATATTAGTAGTCCTCAGCAGACGACCGTAGAGCCCTCGAGGTTCCATCTTTGCTCCCTACAGGAGCGTGGCTCCGCACTCCTTGCCGCTCCCGCCGGCAAGCGACACAATTGCCCTTTGCTGCCTGCAACAGGCAGTACCTGCACGGCCCCAGTAATGCCGCTTACAGAGCGAGAGGCGCTCGCTATAAAGCGGCAATGAAGAACAAGGACGGCCCGTCAAGATGGCAGGACGAACATAGAGAGCCTCCAGCATTAGCCAGGCAGGGCTTGCAACTCACCTCGTGTCGTGGTTTAACGCCAGCCAGCAAGAAAGCCCCACGCGACCGCTCGCTCGCTCCCCCGCCCCCAGTGGGACGGGGAGACAATCGGAAGGGCGAAAGTGAGAAAACTCGTGGCTTGAAACGAAAACAGTCTAATCATTTAAAAGAAACAACAACAACAACAACAACAACAACTTGTAAGGAAAAGAAGAAAAAAAAATGACAGAGAATGGGGTGCAGGCAGCATGCCAGGGGTCTGGAGCCTGACGGATGATGGGGAGCGGGGGGTGGAATGTGGAGGAGGGAAAGGAAGCGGGGGGGACGACGGGGGGGACGGGACAGGAGATAGAAGAGCAGGGGATGCGGGGGGAAACAACTCGCGTGGGTTAAAAACTCGAATGGGTGAAGGGGGCGGGCTGGAGCAGCAGGGGGCATATATGGGGGAGAAACACACGCCGGGGAGAGGGTAGGTGAGGGTACAGAGGTGCATGGGGGGACACGGGGGGGAGATGACCTACCCCAGGGAGCCCACCCAGGATGATCCACAGCAGGTAACTCACCTGGGATAACCCGCAACAGAGCATCCACACCAGATCATCCACACTGGGAGGACCCCCAGCAACGCCCCTCAAACTGCTTGTGCTTCACCCCCAGTCTTCCCCAAACTGGGGAGTTTTTTGCTTTTTCAAAATACTCAGTTTGGGGTGTGTTTCAGTGCTTTTCCACAACATAAAAAGGGGTGATCTTTCGGTTGTGGGTTTGTGCATGAAAATGGGGTGGGTTTTTTGCTTTGCAGCTGCACCAATCCAGGCGGATTTGGCTTTCCCAGGAGTCCCAAAGTCGTTTGTTTTTTCCCCGTTGCAGACCCAGAATCAGGGGGTTTGGGGTTGTCCTGGTTTCAGCTGGAATAAAGTTCATTTTCTTCCGAGTAGCTGGTACAGGGCCATTTTGGATTTAGGGTGAGAATAACGTTGACAACACCCCGATGCTGTAGTTGTTGCTAAGCAGTGTTTATACTAAGTCAGGGACCTTCCATCTCCTCATACCGCCCTGCCAGCAGAGGCTGGGGGCGCACAAGAAGAGTCGCTGAGCTAAAGCAGGATTCCAGGTAAACAGGTCAGCTCGAAATACACCACCTCCTTTAAAAGTTAAGAGCGATTTGAACACTTAAAATCAGCATTTAGGCTAATCAATACCATTTTGAACACCTTCTTAGCATACAAGTAAACACTCTTGCCGGTGTTGGAAAACGTCTCCTCCCTTCCTTACAGCACCGCTGCAGGGAGATAACCCTGGGAGGCTGCGGGACGAGGTCGTACGCAATCAGAATCTACGCTTACGGATCCACCACAACAGCTACAGCCCTTGCGCTGCTGCTGCTGCTGCTTTGCATCTTGCTCGTTTGGTGAATAAAGCTGAAAGTGAAGTGGAAAACTCCAAAGAGCAAAAGGAAAAATAAAGAATAAATCTCAATCATTCACTTTACACTAAAAAGGCGTGCCCATGTTTATATACGTCCAATAAAAATACTTATACTGTAAAAGTATTTCGTTTTCCTTTCCCATTACCTTAACTTGCACAGCTCTGAATACATACCATTAAATTATCTCTCTCCAAAGTACACAGTTATAATGGGACTAGGGGTTTTTGTGCGTGTTACAGAACGCGGAGGGACACCTGGCCAGCTGAGCTGCCCAAGAGAGGTGCTACTGAACTGCCAGGGAAACGCACCATTGAAAGCCAGACAGAAAGAAAGTACTTCAGAGCACTCCGTCAAAACATCAGGAAAAAAAACCCATAACATTCAGTTGCCTCTCTTTTTAAACGTTGAGAAAAATACCTAACTGCTTACATACACCTAACAAATCAAATACTACAGCTATTTGGCAGTTAGTTTAAACAATGCAAGTCAATTTGTAAAATCCCCAGGGCTGCAATACCTCAGACTACCAAAAAGGACTGGCGGGTTTCCTAATGCTTTTGGCAGTACTGAAGCAGGCAGAGCAACACGTTTTCATGTTATCTCGACTGTTACAACTGAGAAACCAAAGACCAGTGATGCCACCAACTTTAGGAAGATGGGCTGTGCTTGGGTCTTTGGAAGGAAATTGACTTTTTTTTTTTTTTTCTTTTTTTAAAAGAGAGTGAAAAGTCTCGTTACTGATGACTTCTACTGTCAAGTCGATCACCTCTGAAGATCCACTCTGATGGGAAGTTCCTAAAACAAAATCTCTTTGAGAGAGAAAGACTTCCATTTTGGAAAATCTCTTTCCAACTGAAGTCAAAATTACACACTGTAGGTTCAAGGAAAAAATACATTACTGAAGCAGTAACTCATCAAAAACACCTCAGGACTCACTGTCACTAGTTACAAGGCTGCTAATGCTTCCTGGGAAAGCCTGGAAAACACACAGATGCGACGCCCGTTTTGTCCTGTTTTGTCCACGTCTCTTCTTTGACCTTGATTGCTTTTAGTACAGATGCTAATTATCTCCGTAACGTTTTTGAGTACTACTAGAAGATATTTAAAAAAAAAATCATTGACTGTAAAAGCATAAAGCTTTTATCATGAAAACAAAGGCTGTTTCTTCTGAACAGCTGAACTCTTACGAACAGTTCCTTCCCTCTTTTAGGACAAAATTATTTTCACAGTATCATTTACTAGCAAGCACACAGCAACAGAAGATTATGCTTTCAGGAAGAGAAAATAAACTGCGGGAAGTAAACTTTGTATAGGTGTAACATGCTCCGGAACAGAACTTATTTTTAGTATTTCTGTTAAAATATTTCATGTAAAAAAAAGTAGAAGGAGAGTTGGCACACTCTCAACGTTAAAGTCCGTACCGCAAGTACCTTTGGAAAAATGCAGACACACATCGTAGGCGTACCTTGTACTTGCAGGCCACTACGGAATCTTTCCATCCGTCTCGTACCGTCACGGCAGAAGAAAGGGCAACCACGGCGAAACGGTGCCAGCTGACATCCAGCTGAGAGAAGAAAAAAAAACATTAGCACAAAGCTGGGTAGGAACCCAAAGCTGCCCTTTTTTTTTGTGAAGGTTTGTGAAGACAGTACGACTGAGCGGAGGAAAAAGTATTTTTGCGTCATCTACGGTACAGTTGTTGACACAGGCCACTAGAGCTTTTGCATTTTTCAGACAACCGCGCCCTTTTTTTTTTCCTTTCTTTTTTTGACTCATCGGCAACTTTACTTTCACTAGAACTCACTTTCCTAGATACACGCAGGTGACAGACATAGAGACCTACCTACATTTTCTCAAGCCTTAGTATAGCCGAGGCTTCATCACCCTATACGTCCCAAGTTGAGTATTTTTGCTAAAGAGCACAGCAACGCATCTGTCCTTGTGAACTGCCTCGTTGCAAAAAAGGAATCATTTTTTCCAGGCCGTTGCTCCAAACGGGCAAGATCTTTTAAAACCGCAGTTGTGCCACCAAACCCGCTCAGGGTCCCTCCTAGCTTTTGACCGCCCTGAGATTTAACAGGCACACGCTCCATTCCATCTTCCAACAGCAAAAATACGCTAACGCTCTCGGACCCAGAGCGCAACCCTACGGATGTCCACGCACACAGCCTGCCGTTTTGATGAGGAGCCACCCAGCATCCCTGCGAGCACAGCTGCACGCGCCAGATCGGTTTCCCCTACGCCGCGAGTTACCGGTTTCGGTGAACGTAGTTTCTGACGCTTTAAACTGAAAACCGTATCGCGACACTTCGCCACAGCAGAAACGACCCATCGCCAGAACGCGACAAAAACGCAGTAACACCAATTGCAAACCCACAGCAGCAACAGCTCCAGAAATATTTAGACCAGGAACAAGGGAGAAAAACAAACCAGCTTCATCTCACGCACAGGGGAGCGGCAGGCAGAGAAAAGGGTCGGCATTCTGAGCCCTTACAGAAAACGGGCATTCTCCTTCCGTTCCTCAGCCCGTCCGTGAAGGTCTAAATACCGCAACACTACTACGGCAACGTCGAGAGTAGGGAACAGCAGCCCTGCCACCGGACTTGCCGCTGACCCATGCTATTTACGTAGCAGGACGCGTAAGCAGAGGGACGCGTTTTGCCACACGCAGCCCTGAACTTCCTGAAAATTTACGTTTACCAAAAAAGCCATTTGGAACATATTGCCAAACAACATTCGGCAAGAAAGCTTTGATGCGTTTGACACACGCAAGTTTTTGGTCACTTGCTATTTGCTTCCTGTTGCTGCTGCTGTTCTTCCTTCAGAAATTCTACTCGTCGCCCAGTTATTCACTACTGGTTCAAGCATTTGCCTTCCTGGTATTACCAGCACATTCACAGAGGCAAGTAACTTAATTGCTCTTCTACAGTTATCCAAACGACAATTACAGCCATGAAAGAGAAGGAGAGGTCAGGCAGCAGAAGAGCTCTGCAGGCTGGCACCAGTCAATATTGCACTCTCTAAAACCAAACAACAACAAAACAAAACCGTGACCCTGTATCCTTCTTTTTTTTTTTTTTTTTCCTTCTTCTTTCAGAGCTCATCCCTGCCTCAGCATTTTGTCTTGTCAGAGCACGAAGCGCAGGTGATCCGTACCCTGACGACTTCTGCGTGTGATGAATGCCTGTTCAGAAATAGTCCAGATCTGCAAGACTGGTGTCATTTCTATGGTTTTAATCATCATAACTCACATTTTATTTACTCACGCATTTGTGAGGAAACTAATTAACTTTTAGACACTGCCTCTCCTTTTTTTGGGGGGGTGGGGGGGGGTGGAAATGTGTTAGAGACTGAAAAACATTACAATTCAGAGCTCCCAACCACGAGGGAGCGGTGGAGAAATCAATGAAAGCAAAGACCAACAGCAGCAACGTCAACTGGAAGTTGGCTTTCATTCCGATCACGTACTTAAGCGACTCTCCTTGCAAGTCTATGCCTCGGTCCTAGGAATGACTAGTCCCTTTTTGGAAGGACAAACTTTTTCACTTAAAAGTCCTAGACTGAAGACTCCGCTGAACGGAATGGGGATTGTCCCACGGGACAACATGCCGTCAACACTCTTAATGGGGAAGGAAAAAAAAAAAAACCCAAATAAAAATCAAGTTTAAGTACCAGTTCCCATCACGTTTCACTCATTACATTTCTACTGGCATCTAGGTGCTCAAAAATGAACTACAGGGACACCACATATTCCTAAAAATTCAGTTATACATAAAAAAGTAAAAGGCTATTTCCAACTTGCCCATAAAAATCAGTATGAACAGAGAGAAGAGAAACACTCGACCCTGAAGAAGCTAACAGGCAGCTCTGAATTTACCAGACAGGAAATTTCATTCTTTCCCCTGAAACAAAAACACATCAAGGGACCAGTTCAGGAACAGGGCGCGATCTGTTAACAGCAATTTTTCCATCGTCTTTTCTGCACTAGCAGCAAATTTGCCTTCCCTGTGGGTTTAACGTGGAGCACCTGTAGTGCCCTCGAACTCGCAAGTGTTTCTCTCCGCCCCCCCAGCCCGATACGTGCGATTACCTGAGCAGCAAGCGGAATTAACCACGCAGGATTTTCTTCGTGCGACGCGGAAGGTGACACTGGGAGAAGAGGAGACAAAGAAATGAACCTGCTTGTCACACCCAGCCAACGGTGAAAAGGCAGGGGAGGATTCTGCCGGAAGGGCTCTGCACCCCAGGAGCTCCCGCCGGCCGGTTTCTCTCCCCTTTGCCCGGTACCGAGGGGATGACGACACCTCGCGCGCGTCCCCTCGCGGGGGGGGCTGCCCCAGGTGAGCCGGGGGACCCCCACCTCGCTTCTGCCCGCGGGAACGGACCGGGAGAGACACTCCACGCAGAGAGAGGAGCGTGGCGTGGATTGCATGCCCGAGGGAAGAGGCCGGGCTCCCCGCTGGCAGAAGGACAACTCGCCTCCCTGCTGCTCGGAGCTGCTTGCTGCGGACAGCCCTGCCTGCGCCCGGCCGCTCTTCGGCCGTGCTGGGAGCGCGGTCCGGCCGACAGACGCCCCAGCGAAAAGACGCTCCAGCTAATCGCGCCTCCTGCTCGTTACAGCTGCAGGTACTTTTGCCTCTGGCTAATGCACGCTCCAGACAGCGGACACCCCGCCTCGTTCCAGCTCCCGCTTGCTACAGTTCTGGCTCCTTGAAGCCCCAGCTCCGCACTGAAGCTCCGGCTGATTTCAGCTGCTTCTCCTTACAAGCTCCAGCTATGTGCAACGGTCTGGGCTTTCCATAAGGTTATCTATCAACTGCTGTCAAAACTGGAGCGTTAGGATTAAACATCAGAGTTACACGCCAAGTAAATATCCATTAGTTTGGGCGATTAATTACTTGACGACTATTCTGAGCGGCGCAGAAAGAAGAGCTGGACTCAAAGAGGGCACGTGGGGTCTGAAAAGCACCTTTCCCCCCCGCAGACCATCACAGATGTTGAGTTCGGCCTGCTGCGTGCCGGCCTCCCGAACTTCGGCGTCCGACGCAACCAGACCCCCATCTCCGGGGAGGGACCACGCACCCTGCCTGCCCCCCGCTTCCCCCCGCAGCCCCCAACACCCTCCCACCCGCCTGCAAAACCAGCCAAGCCGGCTCCCGCTTTTGGCCCCCACACCAGCTGACTCGGGGCCCATTTGGGAGCCAAAAAACCCGGCCGCTGAGCCTGTTCTCAAGGCCCAAACACGCAGGGCCGGACCTCTGTTTCTGGGCCCAAAGCTGCGCAGCTCGGTCTGTTTCCGAGCCCCCAAATCAGCCACGCGAGCCTGTTGTCAAGCCCCAGGAACGGAAAACTTGTTCTCCATTTCTGACCCTGCAGTGCCCACGGGCGACGCCGAGCGTAGCCACCCCACAGCCCTGCACCCCCGGGGCCCCACACGTAGTTTCGGGGAGTGCTCGGGACCTGCGGAGGGCCCGGCCCCACGCCTCTGCGGGGCAGCCCCAGCACAGGCAGGGCGTCGCTTCACGATTGCCGTTTCAGGCTTTATTTCCCCGCCACCAGCGGCACGGCCAGGCCCCCACCCCAAACCCCCCAGCCGAAGCACCCCCGCGGGTAGCCGGGCCAAGCCACCCGGAAAACAAGAAAACCAAAGAGGGAACAAGACAGAGACCGTGGGGAAAGGCAAGGAGAAGGACACAGAAACAGAGAGAGCGCGGGAGGGATAGGGAGCAGGACAGAGAGATGGAGCAAGAAAGGAAAAAAGGACGTGAGGCAGAACCAAGGGAAAGAGAGACAAGGATGGGGAGCAGGACAAAGGGACGGAAGAGGAAAAAAAAAATAGCAACGGGCTGCAGGACAGAGATGAAGGGATTCAATAGACACAGGGAGCATGACAGAAGGACAGAGAGGAGACAGACAAAAGGGACAAAGAGCAGGCCAGCATCGGAGGGGAAAAAACCAACTGCGATGGGCAGTGGGAGAGAGATACGGAAAAAGAAAAAAATACTGAGGAACAGAAAAAAGAAAGAAGCGACAGCTAGCTGGACAGGGGGACACAGTTAGAAAGGGCGGGAGAGGGAACGGGGCAGAGAAAGACAGACAGAAAAGGTAGCGAAAGAAAGCAAGGCAGAGGGACAGCAAACAGGGCGGGGGGGGGGGGAAGGGACAGGGGTCTGGACAGAGGTGGAGAAATAAGCAGCAGGGACAGAGAAAAAGAGACAGAAAGAGGGACAGGGAACATGGCAGAGAAGGAAAAATCAGGACAGCGGCAGGACGGAGATCAAAAACTGGGACGGTCCTCAGGACAGAGAGGAATACGAATACGAGCAGGGAGCGGGACAAAGGGATACAGCGAGAAACGACGGGACAGGAAGCAAGACAGCGCGACAGACAAGAACAATGACAACGAGAGAGAGAGAGCGTGCGCGTGAGAAGCACAGGGGGTTGGGAAATTTAGAAAGAGAGGTATCAGGAGCCCTGCAGAGAGAGGGAGGGTGAATAAAAAAAGGGGCAGGAAGCAGCACAAAGGGTCACAGAGAGTAAGAGATGAACAGGAAGGAGGACGGGGACAGTGAGATCCAGAATGACAAAAATAAACAGCAACGGCGAGCAAGACAAAGGGATAGAGACAGAAACAGAAAGTAGGAAGAAGAGAGATAGGAAGGCAGGGACACAGAGCGACACGTACAGGTACGGAGAGGAAAAGAACACTAGGGGAACAGGCCAGAGAAATTGGGAGGCGGGGAAAGAGGCGGATGCAGATCAGGACAAGGAGATGGAAAAGGAAAAAACAGCGACTGGCTGCAGGACAAAGACGGGGCGGGGGGGAGGCGGGGAGAGGGAGAGGGAGCAGGACAAGAACGCAGAGAGAAAAAGAAAGGGGGGCAGTCGAAGGAAAGGCGGGGGGGGAAGAGGGAGCAGGACAAGAGAATAGACAGAAGAGGAGAGGTACAGGGAAGCAAAATAAAAATAATAAAAAACAAACAAACAAAAAAAAAAGTCACAGCAGCAAGAGAAAGCGAGGGGGTCAGGAGAGGGGGAGGGAGGGAGGGACCGGGAGGCACAAGAGGAGCGACAGGGCCCCGGAGGCCCAGGACTCACCACAGCTCTCGCTCTTGGAGCTGCCAGGAGACCTTGCCAGTGCAGACGCTTCTTTCTCCTTCTCTCCTCCCTTCCTCTTCTGTAACTCCAGTCGCTTGGCTCTCCTCCACATAACGGAACACGCGAGCGTCTCGCGGCTCTTACGAGATGAGGCCTCCTAGACACATAGCCTCGCTCGCTCGCTCACTACGTGGCCGTACCGCGCTGCTGGTCATGCATACAGACCCTGGCAGCCTGACCTGCTGCGGACTACGAGGAGGGATCCTCACACACCCAGAGAGGCAGGCTCTCTCTTGCCTGCAGCGGGAGGCAGCTGCCAGCCAGATGGCCTTCCGTTTCTTCTTCTTTACTTTTCTGTGGCCTCTCCAGCTTCAGCAGCTCCCGTCCACAGCCAGCAAGCGCTCCGCCTGTCCCTCTGTGCTCCCGCGCCACGAGGAGAGGGAGGCCAGGCAGAGACAGCCCACGCGAGCCTGAGGCTGCTGCAGTCAACGGCATCCCCGGGGACGAACGGACAACCGCACTCACAGCGTGGCCTCTGGGAGAGGGAAAGAGGCAGCAGTGACCGTTATTACTGTAGCTCGACCCTGGCCAGAGCCCCTCCTTCCGCAGGGGCTTCCGCAGACGCCGCTCGTTCCCCGCGCCGCTGCTAACGGCACCCACGTTCAGGGAGACTCGAGAACATGGGAGGGCCAGCTTGCTGCCCTCACGACAGGGCTCGGGGGCTGCCTGCGGCTACAGCACAGGCTTCAGGGGAGGGGCTGGAGCTGGGGGCAGCCGCACGGGCCGAGCGGGGCCGGGGGAAGGCGCCGGGGGAGCTCCGGCGACTCGGGGAGGCGCCCGCTGGCCGCGCCTGGGGGGTGCCCGCCTCCGTCCCCTCTTCCCTTCTATCGGCTCTCGGGGAACTGCCTGGCGCTGCCCTGGCCCGGCTCGCCTCCGGCGGACCGGGAGCCTGCCGCGGCGGCCGCTTCGCAGCTTCCCGTCCCGCCAGCGCCCGGCGGCCAGCGGGCAGGAGGCACCCCCCCGCCCCCGCCCCTGCCCCTGCCCCCGCCGGAGGGGATCGCTCGCCTCACCCGCGGTCCCGGCGCTCGCCCGCTGCCGCCCAGACCCGCGCCCTGCGCGCCACCACGCTGCACCCGGACACCGCGCATGCGCCGGAGGGGCCGGAGCCGACGAGCGAACGCCGGGCTGCCCCACGCGCAGGACGGCGCATGCGCCCGGGTCGCGCGTCCGCACGGCTGGTCGGGGAGCGGGTGCAGCGGGAAGCCCGCGGAAAACCACACGAAACCGGCAACGCTCCTGCGTCTGACCTGGTCGGACTCCGGGGGCCGCGGCGGCAGCAAGGACTACGCCGCGCCCGAGAGCCACGCTGCCGCCCGGCCGCCGAGTCCGCGAAAACTACAGCTCCCGGCATGCCCCGGGAGGCAGCCCGCCCTGCTGCCTGACCCCGAGGGGAAGCCGCTTCCGTTTCCGCCCACCCCCACGCCGGCGCAGCCGCAGTTCCCGCCGAGCCCCCAGCGCCGCTCCGGGCAGCTCCGGCGCGCTTTCGCCGCCCGGCTCCGGCACGGCGCGGCGCGGCACCCCCCCGCCCGGCTCCGGCTCCGGGCAGCGGCCGCCGCCGCCGCTCCGTGCGTCCCACACAGACCCCGCCGTCCTCCTCGGGGCTTTCCCCGGAACCCGCCGGCCGGCTGCGCAGCCCCGCCACGGGGCCCGGTGAGCACCCCCCCCCGCGCGCGCACGTGGTCCCAGCCGCCCTGCGCCCCCCCCCCCCTCGCGCGCACTTGCTCCCAGCCCCCCTGTGAGCCCCTCCCCCGTGCGCACTTCCTCCCAGCCCCCCCGCGCGCACTTGCTCCCAGCCGCCCTGTGAGCGCACCCCCCCCCCCCGCGCGCACGTGGTCCCAGCCGCCCTGCGCCCCCCCCCCCGCGCGCACTTGCTCCCAGCCCCCCTGTGAGCCCCCCCCCGCGCGCACTTGCTCCCAGCCCCCCCTGTGAGCCCTCCCCCCCGCGCGCACTTGCTCCCAGCCCCCCTGTGAGCCCCCCCCCCCGCGCGCACTTGCTCCCAGCCCCCCTGTGAGCCCCCCCCCCGCGCGCACTTGCTCCCAGCCCCCCTGTGAGCCCCCCCCCCCGCGCGCACTTGCTCCCAGCCCCCCTGTGAGCCCTCCCCCCCGCGCGCACTTGCTCCCAGCCGCCCTGTGAGCCCACCCCCCCCCCCGCGCGCACGTGGTCCCAGCCCCCTGTGAGCCCCCAGGGCTCCCCCCCGGCCTCTGCACCGGCGGCCCCCACCTCCCCCGGGCCACCCCCGCCTCCGACGTTCGCCGTCCGAGGGGTGCCCGGCCCCGCTCACCTTCTCCCGAGGGGCAGCCGCAGCCCGGCCACCGCTCCGCTCCGCTCCTGCCTCGGCTCCCACCGGCCCCGCCCCGGCCCCTCCCCCGGCAGCCCCCCCTTTCCAGGGAGGGGACGGCCCCAGCAGCCTCACTGCCCGCACCTGCGGCTCCTCCAGCCCCGGCCCGCAGCTGGGGGACCGAAACCCGGAACAAAACTTCTCAACACCCATGGGAAGTTAAGCAGCAGGCACTTCCTCGATTGAATGAAAGGTGGCAAGAGTCATCTCATTTGGAAGGGGTGTTAACTGGGGTCAAAATACAGATTTGAATACCCATCTTATTTTAGTTCTAAGACTTGGCGATTGCCAGGTATCATCTTCTCCATTTACCCGGGTCCACCAGCGAGGCCACAAGGGAGATTTCTTCCAGAGAGAGGAGAGAGTTATTAAGGCTGAAGTCCACGATTTGCCTTTCTCCTTCATGAAAAGGTGAGTGGATCATATATCATCACTAGTCACCCAAACAGTTAACCCTGAACTTTTCACCTGTCCTTTAATACAGTCAACTCCAAGCTAAATGTTTTCCGTTATTAAGAGGCGACCAAAGATCATGTAAAATATTATTATACTTTCTACAAACACATCCCCATCTGAGAGCTTTAGCTACTAGAGAAAGTCGTTGGAGTTTGGGGTCAGAGGAGCTGCAAGTATAAACCTTCATTCAGCTCTGTTTAGGATGTGTGATTTTTCTCTGGTTGTCTAAACCAGTCTAAATTTCCATAGACGGTCCCGACTCTGGGTGGCTCTAACAAGGATCCTGGAACTCCAGGAAATTCTAAACATCGTTTTATATTTTAAATATGATCCCAAGTTCCTTCCTGCACTTGTCGCTACGGTTTTGGCAACTGACAGCCCCAAGGGCTGCCTGTACAAGTTTCTCCCGAAGGGCGAGTAAATTAATTCTTTTGTCCATGAGGTGGATGGTTTGGTAATGTTATAATTCACAACGCTCTAATTCCTTCTTTCAAATTTAAAAAAAATAATTGCCTTTTAAATCCATCCCATTTAATTTGCTAAAATGATTCTCATTGTTCTGCATCTTTTCTCAAGTTTTGGTTAAATTCAATGTCAGTATTCTCCACGGAACTAGATTTTCATCGGACTTTGGAATCGGAAGGCAGGCTGTTACTGAGGTTCAATTTTGTGTCTTTACAAAACTTTGAATCAGTTACAAAACTAGATTTTTGTTTTTTTAAACCAAATTACAAAAACGGTTAATATCAAGATTAACACAGCTCAAACAATAATTGTTTCATTTTGTTTATCTCATGTTTGGAACCCCTCAAAAAAAAATACATACACCCTCTAAACACACAAAAAGATTATTGCCCTCGACAATATTCCTAATAGCAACCCCAACAGTATAAACTTTACACAGCTGTTTTCCCAAATAGATAATGTGAAACTTACTTATAGATTTTCAGTTTTAAAGGGCCAGTTTCTTTAGACTTCCAATTTCTTGTTGGTGCTTTCTTTATTCTTGAATAATGAAGCCAAGGTTCTTCTCCCAGACCTCTACCGCTATAAGGGTTGTTAAAATGACTCGATACGGTCCTTTCCACTTCTCAGTGATTTTACATACATTCAATCTCCTGGTCGGAAGGGATGCGCTGCTACGTCCAATTCTAAGGGTCCAGCTGTGGAGACATACTGACAAAGTTCTTGAAAAGAATTGCTTAAAGAAATCATAACACCTTTTAAAAACCTATCTCCAAAGGCACTCAAGATACTCAGAACATAGGACTCTTGATATGGTCTTTCATAAAACATTTCATAATGACTTAAATTTTCTTTCTCTTCTGGCTATACTCTGATTCTTAATAGAGCCATGGGTAATGCTTTAACCCACGTGAGGAGTGAGGTTTCCTGACAAATTTTACTCGACTGTTGCTTAAGGGTATAGTTCATTCTCTCTCTCTCTCTCCCCCCCTCCCTCTCCCCCCCCCCCCCCCCCCCCCGCTTGTGGTCTGTATGGGGTGTGATAGTCTCAATCTATAGATAATACTTTGCTCAGCTTGTCTCATAATCTTTGCTATAAAATGAGGGCCATTGTCAGATGACATTCTTACAGGCACCCCACATTTTGGTATTATCTCTTTGAGCAAGACTTTGACTACTTCCCTTGCTTTCTCGGTGCGACAAGGGAAAGCCTCGGGCCACCCAGTAAAGATATCAACTAAAACTAGGATAGATCCTTCTTTTCAAGGCAATTCTATAAAGTCAATTTGCTAATATTCTCCTAAAAAATTTCCTTATTTCATAATCCCAAAGATGATCTTATTACTGATTCGGGGACATTTTTATATATAAATTTCACATCCGCTTCTAATTGTTTAAACAATCTTTGTCGTATTTCACTTTCTGTTCCCCGATATACTTTGTGATGTTCAGCTCGGGCAATTTCTCTTATTATTGTGGGTGGGACTATTATTTGACCTGTCGGTGTTACAGCCTATCCTGTTTCATTTTGTTAGCCTGCAATCTAATAATTAATTCTTCATCTTTTTCGTTATAATTTGGAGTTTCTTTAGGCAATTTTATACTTTTCTCTGGAACTAGTGCTAGGATGCCTTTTTCCGCAGCCTCTTTAGCAGCTTTATCGGCCAGTCGGTTACCTGCGTTCGGACCGGTCTTACCTAACTGATGTGCTTTACAGTGCATTATCGTGACTGCTGTTGGTTTTTGAATGGTTTCTAACAATTTCCGTATTTGTTCTGCGTGCTGAATGGTGGTTCCTTGCGCGGGCAACGGTCCTCTTTCTCTCCGTATCGCTCCATGCGCACGTACTACTCCAAAAGCATACTTTGAGTCTGTCCAAAAGTGTTGACTCGCTTTCCTTGACTTAGTTCCAGAGCTCGAATGAGAGCTATCAATTCAGCCTTTTGGGCAGATATCGTCGAAGGCAAAGTTGGCAACACAATTACCTCCTCAGTAGTTATTGTCTATCTTGATAAACGTTTTCCTTCACAGATGGAACCGCTTCCGTCGGCATACAGTTCCCAATCTGTTTCTTCTAGCGGCACATCTCAGAGATCCAGTCAGCTGGAGTAAACTCTTTCGATTGTCTGCAAGCAGTCACGTTCCAGTTCTCCTCCTTTAACTTGATCGGTTGTTGAAAACGCAACAGGGTTAACGGTGGTAGTAGTGTTTAGGTAAACATCATCTTGTTCCAGCCACACCACTTGGTATTTCAGCATCCTGCTAGGGGATACCCAATGCCCCCCTCTCTGTTTTAGCACAACAGTTATCATATGGGAAACGTACAGTAATCCTTTGTCCTCTAATCCTTTGTCCTCAGGTGAACTTACGAGCTTCCTGGATCAGTAGCACAGTTGCAGCGACGGCTCTCGGACGACCAGAGCATCCCAGACTCACATTACCTAATCGCTTCGAGAAGTAGGCCACAGCTCGCCCACTTGGCCCTACGTATCGGGCCAGGATACCCAGAGCTATACCTCTTCTTTCACGAGCAAAAAGTTCAAGTGTCTTCTTTGTGAGATCTGGCAGGCCTAGGGCTGGCACCCCTCTTACAGCCTGTTTCAGTTCTTGGAAAGTAGCTTTCTCGGCATCGGTCCAATCCATCGTTTGAGGTTTTGAGCTGCTCCTATAAAGGTCGGGCCAGCAAGCCACAATTTATAATCTACAGGTGACACCACTCGACCATTCCCGGCAACGCTCGTCATTAATTTTTTTCGTCTTAGGTTCGGGGAGACGACAAATTGCCTCTTTTCTCCCAGTTCCCAATTGTCTCTGTCCTTTTAGGATTTTAAAACTCATTTAAATAAGTTTCTTCTTTCTGGGTTATTTGGGTTTTTTTCTTTTGACGCTCGATATCCACCGATTCCCCAAAAGTTCAAAAAGTTAATAGTTAGCTTTGTGCATTGTTCTTCCGTCTCAGCTACAATTAACAGATCATCCATATATTTCAGCAAGATTTCTTGATTATTTTCTTTCTTCCAAATCTCTAATTCTCGTGCCAATTGATTTCCAAAAATGGTAAGACTATTCTTAAAGCCTTGAGGCAAGACTGTCCGCATATATTGTGTTTTTCTCCCAGTCTCAGGATTTTCCCATTCCAAAGCAAAAACCTCTTGACTACCGGGATCCAAGGGAATACGGAAAAAGGCATCTTTTCGGTCTAACACTGTGAACCATTCTTGTTTCTCCGTTAGGGTTGCTAACAAAGTATAAGGATTTGCTACTACCGGATGAATATCTTGTACTATTTGATTTATTGCTCTGAGGAGGTCTTGAACTAATCTACCATCTTTTTCATTAGCCTTTTAACAGGCAAGATCGGGGTGTTATATCTGGATTCGCATTCTATTAACAATTTGTATCTTAAAAATGTTTGTATTACCATTGCTAACCCTTTCCGACTTTCCGGTCTCAGGGGGTATTGTTTAATTCTTACCGGATTCCATCCTGGCTTTAAATCAACTCTCACAGGTTCTGCTTTTTGGATTTACCAGGAACTTCCCAGTCCAGACGATTGGAATTACAGCATTAGACTTTGACTGGTATAATCTTCTGCTTTCGGTAACCATCCTGTTAACAACAAAGCCACTGCTTCGATACGTTTAGTTTCTGGAATTGAAGTTTTAATCTCTCCATTTTTTAATTTAACTTCTGCCTCTAAGTTCTCAAATAGATCTCTCCTTAACAGGGTTTTAGGAGAATCTGGCACATACAAAAACTGCTGAGTGACCCATTGCTTTCCTAATTTCATTGTTAAAGATTTAAAGAAGGGTCTAGTTTCTCGTTCACTTGTTGCACCGACACCACCAATTTCTTCAAAACTTAACTCTCCCTCTAAGGTATTTAAAACTGAAAAGGTGACTCTAGTGTCAATTCAAATTCCATTTTCTGTTCTCCCGGTTTAGCTGTAACCAGAGGTTCTGCTGGGAGACTCCCCTCCGGTCCCCGTCAGATACGTTCACTTAAAAAGAACAAATCTACCTATGGCACTTTATTCCATTTACTCTCTCTCTCCTACAAAACAACAGTAATTGCAATATAGTATTGTAACTCAAAGTTCTGTTTGTTTACCATTTTTCCTGCAATTCACCCCAATGTGCCAATAAACGTCCCAACGGTGATGGTTTTGGTAACTTTTCATCAGCGGTTCCATTTCCTGCACTCTTATTCTTAAACAATTTTGCTGATGCCTTTATACTTCTATACATTCAAATACCAAATACCAAACAAATGCAAATGACAGTTGTCCCAAATAATACACAAAGTCCAACCCAGCAATAGCTTTCGCTTATGACTTACGGGCAGACGCCTAGGCTTCCACTGCAGACGGGTACCCTCCAAGCCCCAACCCTGCGAAGCTTTCGCCGCGCCTCACGGGCAGGCTTTCCAAACAAATTCCAAAGCAGCGGCGCCTTACCTTTTTTTCCAGGGAACGCTGCGAGGAGCTTTGCGAGTCGAGGGTGACGGTTCTCCCCGAGAATACCTCGGTGCCGGCCGGAGTTCGATCGACACTCGATCTCGTCCAGTCTCACTCGCAAGGTCCCATCTGGGTCGCCAAAACCGTTCCCGAAAT
The DNA here is from genome assembly GCF_964188355.1 of Buteo buteo. Lineage (NCBI taxonomy): Eukaryota > Metazoa > Chordata > Aves > Accipitriformes > Accipitridae > Buteo > Buteo buteo. The sequence continues at coordinate 140,870 of NW_027439277.1, forward strand.
CCGGAATAAAACTCCTTAACACCAACCTGAAGTTAAGCAGCGGGCACTTTGTTTATCGCAGCGCTGGGGACACGGGGGATCGCTCCTCCAAAGGCGTGTCCCGCTTAGTATCAAAATCCATCAGTTTTTACAGACTTTTCCTGTCAGGTCATTGTTACCTAAGCTCCTTCCGTAAAAATGCATACTATGCTCGTTCTTAAATTTAACCTTTATAATGATCGGTCCTTTGATTATATAACCTTATCAATATTCTTATTTAAAAACAATCATTGGTCAGTTACACTTAGCTCTGCTGACTGGCATCTTCGATCCTCAAATGGAGATGGGAAGGGTAAGGGGGTTTCCAAGCAGCAAACTGGCGTCCCCGACGGTTTCCTTAGTTTCCTGAAACAGAAGGTAGGAGAACCAGTAACTTCCTGGTGAGGTTTCTAGGGTTAGCTCTTTCAAACTTTAACAATATTAAGGTTCCTAGAGTCACGCGTAACACAGCTCCTCCTAAAGTTTCTATGGCTACGTTTCAAACTTAACGATCCTATACGTTATGCTTCACAATTTTACTTCTTAATCAAACCTAACTCTTCTATGTGATTAAATTTTGATTTCTTTACCGGAATATTTGCAACAGCTGGAGCCCAGCAGGAACAGGGGGGACACGGCCCGACCCCCCCAGCGCCTCACCTCCTCCTCCCCTGGGCTCCCTCACGGCCCCTCCACTCGTGCAAAGGGAGCGCAAACGCAGCCCGGAGGGCAAAGGGGACGGGCGGCCAGCGTTTGTTCAGTCAGTCGCGTGCCTATCGAGTCCTGCCAGCGAGTCTGCTCTGGGGCTCGGGGCGCCCCCCGGCGCTCCCTCTGCCCCTCGGACACCTCTGATAGCCTATTTCCATACATTCTGTATGGCACGTCTAAATATTGGGATGGTTTTAATATTTTGTACCAGCTGTGGAAACTGGTTTGCTGCTAGGTGACTGCAAAAGTGAGATTTGGTAAATAATTATTAGAAATCTTACACTAACACTACGATTGAAACAATAGACAAAAGTATAGCCAAGCAATCGACTAGCAGAGGTAGGTACTCCTAAGTTTTGCAGTTCTTTGCTCTTATGACTAGATGTTCCTGTACGCTGGATGAGAACAATGCTGAAACTGACCACGTGTGATTGAACCTGCGTTAAGCTTCAAGATCAAAGAACAAGGACAAGAATAAAGACTTCGAGGACAGCCAGCAAGAACTTCAGATGGGTCGGTGGTTGCAAAAGCAGCCCTTCGTCTCAAATGGATCCTTCATTGCACGTGATCGGACGTAGGCAGTACTATGATAATCGGTTGCCGTCGTTTTTATGTATATGTATACTAATCTGATTAACATGCAATTAGTTATTCTGTATAACCTGTTTGTGCTAAAGCTGTGGCATGCACGCTAGGTGGAACTATCCCCCGTGCAGCCAGCGCTGCAATGAAGAATGCCTGCTTTCTAAAACTCCAAAGCGAGTCTTAGGGAGTTTCTTCGACCGGCTTTTCAGTATCAGGGGTACAAGGGAGGAAAGGAAAAAAAAAAAAAAAAAAAAAAGGCAGCGGTGTGGGAAAGAGAGGGGACCAGGGGAAGGGGCAGGGAGGGACCAGAACGCGGAAGAGGGGAGACAGGGCCCCGAGGGCCCGGGGCTCACCACAGCTCTTGGCACTGCCAGGAGAATTTGCCCGTTGAGACGCTTCTTTCTGCTCCTCTCCCGCTCCCCTCCTCTTCTGTAACTCCGGCGGCGCGGCCGTCCTCCCCCTAGGAGAACACGCGTCTCATAGGTCTTGCGAGACGAGGCCTCCTAGGCACGGAGCCTCGCTCGCTCGCACACTACGTGGCCGTACCGCACCGTCGGTGCCGCATCCGGACCCTGCGGTGCACCTCGGCGGTCTGACCTGCTGCGGACTACGAAGAGGGATCCTTCCACACGCGGAGAGGCAGGCTCTCTCTTGCCTGCAGCGGGAGGCAGCTGCCGGCCGGCCAGCCTTCCATTTCTTCTTCTCTACCTTTCTCTGGCCTCTCCAGCTTCAGCCGCAGCAGCTCCTGCCCGCAGCCGGTAAGCGCCCCGCCTGTCCCTTTGTGCTCCCGCGCCGCGAGGAGAGGGAGGCCGGGCAGAGACAGCCCGTGCGAGCTTTCCTTGCCGGCGGCGTTTCCTTACCGGGAGGAAGCAACGAGCGCGGCGGCACCTCCCGCCGGGGCCGCATTACCGTTACCGTCGGACGGCACGTGCAGGACCGCGGCAGCCCCGCGGACTCGCAGCCTCCGAGCTGCAGTACCGAACATTGGTCGCGGGGTGGCAGCGGCGAGCGCTTGGCACAACGCGCCAGCGCGCATGGGCGGCACCCCAGCTGCAGTACCGACGTCTGTTCAACAGGTGGCGGAAGAGAGCGCTGGCGAAACGCGCCGCCACCGCGCGTGCGCGGCTCCGCGCTGCTGTACCGCGTTTCGGTTGCTAGGCAACAGCAGGAGGGCGGCAAAAGGCGCCACCGCGCATGCGCGGCTCCCGACCGCCAGGGCCGCGTTTTGGTTGCCAGGCAACAGCAGGAGCGCCGTCAACCGCGCCGCCGCGCATGCGCGGTTGCCGAGGCGCCATGTCGCGTTTTGGTTGCCAGGCAACAGCGGCGAGCGCCGTAAAAACCGCAGCGCGCATGCGCCCTTGCCGAGCTGCCGTAACGCGTTTCGGTTGCTAGGCAACAGGAGCAGGCCGTAAACCGCGCCGCCGCGCATGCGCGATAGCCGAGGCGTCGTGTCGCGCCTCGGTTGCCAGGCAACAGGGGCCAGCGCCGTAAACGTCGAACCACGCATGCGCGCTTGCCGAGCAGCCGTAAAGCGCCTCCGCTGCCCGGCAACAGCTGCACCCCCCCCACCCCCCCCCACCGACGCACTCCACCGCGCATGCGCCCCTCCCCAACGCCACTTCCCACCTTCGGTCACCGGGCAGCAGCAGCCGCATCCCCGTAACGATCCTCTTCGGAGCATCAGCTGCACGAGGGACGACTGACAGCTCAGACCAGTAGAGACCAGACACAGGCGGCAACTACTTACTGGGGGCACAGGGATTACGTTGCCCTGCCCTTTCCCCACTCGCAGCCCGGGCAGTCATCTTCATCGTCTCCGTTCCAAAGAGCACCCGAGTGGCTGGAGCGTTTACAGCAGTCAAGTGCAAAGAACAGACCATTCGGGTGGTCGCTTCTGCCCCTGCCCTCCCCACCCCGTTATCTACAGAGGAGAAGCAGCACAGGGAACCTGCAAATGGGGGGGGGGGGGAAGGGGGGGGGGTGTCCCCTGGAGCAAGCCCCAAGGACTGCTGTATCCCCTCTGAATGTGGCATCAGGGTTGCGGGAGCGACAGCAGCCAGCCAACAGATGCTGGCGAGAGATTTAAAAAAAAAAAATAACGCCTGGTTCCGGTGACAGCCTGAAGGCAGGCCACAAGAGACCCAAAGCTGCTCTGTGCCAGAGGGGCAGCTCTGTCCAGCAGGAAACGCCGCGTCCCAGCGCACCAGATGCCAGCGGCCCACCTGCAAGCCAGCGATACCCTGGCGACCCTGGGGCTCGGTTGGGGTGGGCGCACCTTTCCTCACCTCTGAGCCATCAGAACTCTGCTCTCCCAATCCTACACGCACGCAAGGCTTCTTGTGCGGGGCTCGTCTCTTATCGAAGAGACGCTGCACGGTGTTACTTACCGCCCCGCCCTCCGGCGTGCAAAGGAATCAGCCGTGAAGCAGGGATAGCAAAGAGGCCTGTCGGGATATTAGTAGTCCTCAGCAGACGACCGTAGAGCCCTCGAGGTTCCATCTTTGCTCCCTACAGGAGCGTGGCTCCGCACTCCTTGCCGCTCCCGCCGGCAAGCGACACAATTGCCCTTTGCTGCCTGCAACAGGCAGTACCTGCACGGCCCCAGTAATGCCGCTTACAGAGCGAGAGGCGCTCGCTATAAAGCGGCAATGAAGAACAAGGACGGCCCGTCAAGATGGCAGGACGAACATAGAGAGCCTCCAGCATTAGCCAGGCAGGGCTTGCAACTCACCTCGTGTCGTGGTTTAACGCCAGCCAGCAAGAAAGCCCCACGCGACCGCTCGCTCGCTCCCCCGCCCCCAGTGGGACGGGGAGACAATCGGAAGGGCGAAAGTGAGAAAACTCGTGGCTTGAAACGAAAACAGTCTAATCATTTAAAAGAAACAACAACAACAACAACAACTTGTAAGGAAAAGAAGAAAAAAAAATGACTGAGAATGGGGTGCAGGCAGCATGCCAGGGGTCTGGAGCCTGACGGATGATGGGGAGCGGGGGGTGGAATATGGAGGAGGGAAAGGAAGCGGGGGGGACGACGGGGGGGATGGGACAGGAGATAGAAGAGCAGGGGATGCGGGGGGAAACAACTCGCGTGGGTTAAAAACTCGAATGGGTGAAGGGGGCGGGCTGGAGCAGCAGGGGGCATATATGGGGGAGAAACACACGCCGGGGAGAGGGTAGGTGAGGGTACAGAGGTGCATGGGGGGACACGGGGGGGAGATGACCTACCCCAGGGAGCCCACCCAGGATGATCCACAGCAGGTAACTCACCTGGGATAACCCGCAACAGAGCATCCACACCAGATCATCCACACTGGGAGGACCCCCAGCAACGCCCCTCAAACTGCTTGTGCTTCACCCCCAGTCTTCCCCAAACTGGGGAGTTTTTTGCTTTTTCAAAATACTCAGTTTGGGGTGTGTTTCAGTGCTTTTCCACAACATAAAAAGGGGTGATCTTTCGGTTGTGGGTTTGTGCATGAAAATGGGGTGGGTTTTTTGCTTTGCAGCTGCACCAATCCAGGCGGATTTGGCTTTCCCAGGAGTCCCAAAGTCGTTTGTTTTTTCCCCGTTGCAGACCCAGAATCAGGGGGTTTGGGGTTGTCCTGGTTTCAGCTGGAATAAAGTTCATTTTCTTCCGAGTAGCTGGTACAGGGCCATTTTGGATTTAGGGTGAGAATAACGTTGACAACACCCCGATGCTGTAGTTGTTGCTAAGCAGTGTTTATACTAAGTCAGGGACCTTCCATCTCCTCATACCGCCCTGCCAGCAGAGGCTGGGGGCGCACAAGAAGAGTCGCTGAGCTAAAGCAGGATTCCAGGTAAACAGGTCAGCTCGAAATACACCACCTCCTTTAAAAGTTAAGAGCGATTTGAACACTTAAAATCAGCATTTAGGCTAATCGATACCATTTTGAACACCTTCTTAGCATACAAGTAAACACTCTTGCCGGTGTTGGAAAACGTCTCCTCCCTTCCTTACAGCACCGCTGCAGGGAGATAACCCTGGGAGGCTGCGGGACGAGGTCGTACGCAATCAGAATCTACGCTTACGGATCCACCACAACAGCTACAGCCCTTGCGCTGCTGCTGCTGCTGCTTTGCATCTTGCTCGTTTGGTGAATAAAGCTGAAAGTGAAGTGGAAAACTCCAAAGAGCAAAAGGAAAAATAAAGAATAAATCTCAATCATTCACTTTACACTAAAAAGGCGTGCCCATGTTTATATACGTCCAATAAAAATACTTATACTGTAAAAGTATTTCGTTTTCCTTTCCCATTACCTTAACTTGCACAGCTCTGAATACATACCATTAAATTATCTCTCTCCAAAGTACACAGTTATAATGGGACTAGGGGTTTTTGTGCGTGTTACAGAACGCGGAGGGACACCTGGCCAGCTGAGCTGCCCAAGAGAGGTGCTACTGAACTGCCAGGGAAACGCACCATTGAAAGCCAGACAGAAAGAAAGTACTTCAGAGCACTCCGTCAAAACATCAGGAAAAAAAACCCATAACATTCAGTTGCCTCTCTTTTTAAACATTGAGAAAAATACCTAACTGCTTACATACACCTAACAAATCAAATACTACAGCTATTTGGCAGTTAGTTTAAACAATGCAAGTCAATTTGTAAAATCCCCAGGGCTGCAATACCTCAGACTACCAAAAAGGACTGGCGGGTTTCCTAATGCTTTTGGCAGTACTGAAGCAGGCAGAGCAACACGTTTTCATGTTATCTCGACTGTTACAACTGAGAAACCAAAGACCAGTGATGCCACCAACTTTAGGAAGATGGGCTGTGCTTGGGTCTTTGGAAGGAAATTGACTTTTTTTTTTTTTTTCTTTTTTTAAAAGAGAGTGAAAAGTCTCGTTACTGATGACTTCTACTGTCAAGTCGATCACCTCTGAAGATCCACTCTGATGGGAAGTTCCTAAAACAAAATCTCTTTGAGAGAGAAAGACTTCCATTTTGGAAAATCTCTTTCCAACTGAAGTCAAAATTACACACTGTAGGTTCAAGGAAAAAATACATTACTGAAGCAGTAACTCATCAAAAACACCTCAGGACTCACTGTCACTAGTTACAAGGCTGCTAATGCTTCCTGGGAAAGCCTGGAAAACACACAGATGCGACGCCCGTTTTGTCCTGTTTTGTCCACGTCTCTTCTTTGACCTTGATTGCTTTTAGTACAGATGCTAATTATCTCCGTAACGTTTTTGAGTACTACTAGAAGATATTTAAAAAAAAAATCATTGACTGTAAAAGCATAAAGCTTTTATCATGAAAACAAAGGCTGTTTCTTCTGAACAGCTGAACTCTTACGAACAGTTCCTTCCCTCTTTTAGGACAAAATTATTTTCACAGTATCATTTACTAGCAAGCACACAGCAACAGAAGATTATGCTTTCAGGAAGAGAAAATAAACTGCGGGAAGTAAACTTTGTATAGGTGTAACATGCTCCGGAACAGAACTTATTTTTAGTATTTCTGTTAAAATATTTCATGTAAAAAAAAGTAGAAGGAGAGTTGGCACACTCTCAACGTTAAAGTCCGTACCGCAAGTACCTTTGGAAAAATGCAGACACACATCGTAGGCGTACCTTGTACTTGCAGGCCACTACGGAATCTTTCCATCCGTCTCGTACCGTCACGGCAGAAGAAAGGGCAACCACGGCGAAACGGTGCCAGCTGACATCCAGCTGAGAGAAGAAAAAAAAACATTAGCACAAAGCTGGGTAGGAACCCAAAGCTGCCCTTTTTTTTTGTGAAGGTTTGTGAAGACAGTACGACTGAGCGGAGGAAAAAGTATTTTTGCGTCATCTACGGTACAGTTGTTGACACAGGCCACTAGAGCTTTTGCATTTTTCAGACAACCGCGCCCTTTTTTTTTTCCTTTCTTTTTTTGACTCATCGGCAACTTTACTTTCACTAGAACTCACTTTCCTAGATACACGCAGGTGACAGACATAGAGACCTACCTACATTTTCTCAAGCCTTAGTATAGCCGAGGCTTCATCACCCTATACGTCCCAAGTTGAGTATTTTTGCTAAAGAGCACAGCAACGCATCTGTCCTTGTGAACTGCCTCGTTGCAAAAAAGGAATCATTTTTTCCAGGCCGTTGCTCCAAACGGGCAAGATCTTTTAAAACCGCAGTTGTGCCACCAAACCCGCTCAGGGTCCCTCCTAGCTTTTGACCGCCCTGAGATTTAACAGGCACACGCTCCATTCCATCTTCCAACAGCAAAAATACGCTAACGCTCTCGGACCCAGAGCGCAACCCTACGGATGTCCACGCACACAGCCTGCCGTTTTGATGAGGAGCCACCCAGCATCCCTGCGAGCACAGCTGCACGCGCCAGATCGGTTTCCCCTACGCCGCGAGTTACCGGTTTCGGTGAACGTAGTTTCTGACGCTTTAAACTGAAAACCGTATCTCGACACTTCGCCACAGCAGAAACGACCCATCGCCAGAACGCGACAAAAACGCAGTAACACCAATTGCAAACCCACAGCAGCAACAGCTCCAGAAATATTTAGACCAGGAACAAGGGAGAAAAACAAAACAGCTTCATCTCACGCACAGGGGAGCGGCAGGCAGAGAAAAGGGTCGGCATTCTGAGCCCTTACAGAAAACGGGCATTCTCCTTCCGTTCCTCAGCCCGTCCGTGAAGGTCTAAATACCGCAACACTACTACGGCAACGTCGAGAGTAGGGAACAGCAGCCCTGCCACCGGACTTGCCGCTGACCCATGCTATTTACGTAGCAGGACGCGTAAGCAGAGGGACGCGTTTTGCCACACGCAGCCCTGAACTTCCTGAAAATTTACGTTTACCAAAAAAGCCATTTGGAACATATTGCCAAACAACATTCGGCAAGAAAGCTTTGATGCGTTTGACACACGCAAGTTTTTGGTCACTTGCTATTTGCTTCCTGTTGCTGCTGCTGTTCTTCCTTCAGAAATTCTACTCGTCACCCAGTTATTCACTACTGGTTCAAGCATTTGCCTTCCTGGTATTACCAGCACATTCACAGAGGCAAGTAACTTAATTGCTCTTCTACAGTTATCCAAACGACAATTACAGCCATGAAAGAGAAGGAGAGGTCAGGCAGCAGAAGAGCTCTGCAGGCTGGCACCAGTCAATATTGCACTCTCTAAAACCAAACAACAACAAAACAAAACCGTGACCCTGTATCCTTCTTTTTTTTTTTTTTTTCCTTCTTCTTTCAGAGCTCATCCCTGCCTCAGCATTTTGTCTTGTCAGAGCACGAAGCGCAGGTGATCCGTACCCTGACGACTTCTGCGTGTGATGAATGCCTGTTCAGAAATAGTCCAGATCTGCAAGACTGGTGTCATTTCTATGGTTTTAATCATCATAACTCACATTTTATTTACTCACGCATTTGTGAGGAAACTAATTAACTTTTAGACACTGCCTCTCCTTTTTTTGGGGGGGTGGGGGGGGGTGGAAATGTGTTAGAGACTGAAAAACATTACAATTCAGAGCTCCCAACCACGAGGGAGCGGTGGAGAAATCAATGAAAGCAAAGACCAACAGCAGCAACGTCAACTGGAAGTTGGCTTTCATTCCGATCACGTACTTAAGCGACTCTCCTTGCAAGTCTATGCCTCGGTCCTAGGAATGACTAGTCCCTTTTTGGAAGGACAAACTTTTTCACTTAAAAGTCCTAGACTGAAGACTCCGCTGAACGGAATGGGGATTGTCCCACGGGACAACATGCCGTCAACACTCTTAATGGGGAAGGAAAAAAAAAAAAACCCAAATAAAAATCAAGTTTAAGTACCAGTTCCCATCACGTTTCACTCATTACATTTCTACTGGCATCTAGGTGCTCAAAAATGAACTACAGGGACACCACATATTCCTAAAAATTCAGTTATACATAAAAAAGTAAAAGGCTATTTCCAACTTGCCCATAAAAATCAGTATGAACAGAGAGAAGAGAAACACTCGACCCTGAAGAAGCTAACAGGCAGCTCTGAATTTACCAGACAGGAAATTTCATTCTTTCCCCTGAAACAAAAACACATCAAGGGACCAGTTCAGGAACAGGGCGCGATCTGTTAACAGCAATTTTTCCATCGTCTTTTCTGCACTAGCAGCAAATTTGCCTTCCCTGTGGGTTTAACGTGGAGCACCTGTAGTGCCCTCGAACTCGCAAGTGTTTCTCTCCGCCCCCCCAGCCCGATACGTGCGATTACCTGAGCAGCAAGCGGAATTAACCACGCAGGATTTTCTTCGTGCGACGCGGAAGGTGACACTGGGAGAAGAGGAGACAAAGAAATGAACCTGCTTGTCACACCCAGCCAACGGTGAAAAGGCAGGGGAGGATTCTGCCGGAAGGGCTCTGCACCCCAGGAGCTCCCGCCGGCCGGTTTCTCTCCCCTTTGCCCGGTACCGAGGGGATGACGACACCTCGCGCGCGTCCCCTCGCGGGGGGGGCTGCCCCAGGTGAGCCGGGGGACCCCCACCTCGCTTCTGCCCGCGGGAACGGACCGGGAGAGACACTCCACGCAGAGAGAGGAGCGTGGCGTGGATTGCATGCCCGAGGGAAGAGGCCGGGCTCCCCGCTGGCAGAAGGACAACTCGCCTCCCTGCTGCTCGGAGCTGCTTGCTGCGGACAGCCCTGCCTGCGCCCGGCCGCTCTTCGGCCGTGCTGGGAGCGCGGTCCGGCCGACAGACGCCCCAGCGAAAAGACGCTCCAGCTAATCGCGCCTCCTGCTCGTTACAGCTGCAGGTACTTTTGCCTCTGGCTAATGCACGCTCCAGACAGCGGACACCCCGCCTCGTTCCAGCTCCCGCTTGCTACAGTTCTGGCTCCTTGAAGCCCCAGCTCCGCACTGAAGCTCCGGCTGATTTCAGCTGCTTCTCCTTACAAGCTCCAGCTATGTGCAACGGTCTGGGCTTTCCATAAGGTTATCTATCAACTGCTGTCAAAACTGGAGCGTTAGGATTAAACATCAGAGTTACACGCCAAGTAAATATCCATTAGTTTGGGCGATTAATTACTTGACGACTATTCTGAGCGGCGCAGAAAGAAGAGCTGGACTCAAAGAGGGCACGTGGGGTCTGAAAAGCACCTTTCCCCCCCGCAGACCATCACAGATGTTGAGTTCGGCCTGCTGCGTGCCGGCCTCCCGAACTTCGGCGTCCGACGCAACCAGACCCCCATCTCCGGGGAGGGACCACGCACCCTGCCTGCCCCCCGCTTCCCCCCGCAGCCCCCAACACCCTCCCACCCGCCTGCAAAACCAGCCAAGCCGGCTCCCGCTTTTGGCCCCCACACCAGCTGACTCGGGGCCCATTTGGGAGCCAAAAAACCCGGCCGCTGAGCCTGTTCTCAAGGCCCAAACACGCAGGGCCGGACCTCTGTTTCTGGGCCCAAAGCTGCGCAGCTCGGTCTGTTTCCGAGCCCCCAAATCAGCCACGCGAGCCTGTTGTCAAGCCCCAGGAACGGAAAACTTGTTCTCCATTTCTGACCCTGCAGTGCCCACGGGCGACGCCGAGCGTAGCCACCCCACAGCCCTGCACCCCCGGGGCCCCACACGTAGTTTCGGGGAGTGCTCGGGACCTGCGGAGGGCCCGGCCCCACGCCTCTGCGGGGCAGCCCCAGCACAGGCAGGGCGTCGCTTCACGATTGCCGTTTCAGGCTTTATTTCCCCGCCACCAGCGGCACGGCCAGGCCCCCACCCCAAACCCCCCAGCCGAAGCACCCCCGCGGGTAGCCGGGCCAAGCCACCCGGAAAACAAGAAAACCAAAGAGGGAACAAGACAGAGACCGTGGGGAAAGGCAAGGAGAAGGACACAGAAACAGAGAGAGCGCGGGAGGGATAGGGAGCAGGACAGAGAGATGGAGCAAGAAAGGAAAAAAGGACGTGAGGCAGAACCAAGGGAAAGAGAGACAAGGATGGGGAGCAGGACAAAGGGACGGAAGAGGAAAAAAAAAATAGCAACGGGCTGCAGGACAGAGATGAAGGGATTCAATAGACACAGGGAGCATGACAGAAGGACAGAGAGGAGACAGACAAAAGGGACAAAGAGCAGGCCAGCATCGGAGGGGAAAAAACCAACTGCGATGGGCAGTGGGAGAGAGATACGGAAAAAGAAAAAAATACTGAGGAACAGAAAAAAGAAAGAAGCGACAGCTAGCTGGACAGGGGGACACAGTTAGAAAGGGCGGGAGAGGGAACGGGGCAGAGAAAGACAGACAGAAAAGGTAGCGAAAGAAAGCAAGGCAGAGGGACAGCAAACAGGGCGGGGGGGGGGGGAAGGGACAGGGGTCTGGACAGAGGTGGAGAAATAAGCAGCAGGGACAGAGAAAAAGAGACAGAAAGAGGGACAGGGAACATGGCAGAGAAGGAAAAATCAGGACAGCGGCAGGACGGAGATCAAAAACTGGGACGGTCCTCAGGACAGAGAGGAATACGAATACGAGCAGGGAGCGGGACAAAGGGATACAGCGAGAAACGACGGGACAGGAAGCAAGACAGCGCGACAGACAAGAACAATGACAACGAGAGAGAGAGAGCGTGCGCGTGAGAAGCACAGGGGGTTGGGAAATTTAGAAAGAGAGGTATCAGGAGCCCTGCAGAGAGAGGGAGGGTGAATAAAAAAAGGGGCAGGAAGCAGCACAAAGGGTCACAGAGAGTAAGAGATGAACAGGAAGGAGGACGGGGACAGTGAGATCCAGAATGACAAAAATAAACAGCAACGGCGAGCAAGACAAAGGGATAGAGACAGAAACAGAAAGTAGGAAGAAGAGAGATAGGAAGGCAGGGACACAGAGCGACACGTACAGGTACGGAGAGGAAAAGAACACTAGGGGAACAGGCCAGAGAAATTGGGAGGCGGGGAAAGAGGCGGATGCAGATCAGGACAAGGAGATGGAAAAGGAAAAAACAGCGACTGGCTGCAGGACAAAGACGGGGCGGGGGGGAGGCGGGGAGAGGGAGAGGGAGCAGGACAAGAACGCAGAGAGAAAAAGAAAGGGGGGCAGTCGAAGGAAAGGCGGGGGGGGAAGAGGGAGCAGGACAAGAGAATAGACAGAAGAGGAGAGGTACAGGGAAGCAAAATAAAAATAATAAAAAACAAACAAACAAAAAAAAAAGTCACAGCAGCAAGAGAAAGCGAGGGGGTCAGGAGAGGGGGAGGGAGGGAGGGACCGGGAGGCACAAGAGGAGCGACAGGGCCCCGGAGGCCCAGGACTCACCACAGCTCTCGCTCTTGGAGCTGCCAGGAGACCTTGCCAGTGCAGACGCTTCTTTCTCCTTCTCTCCTCCCTTCCTCTTCTGTAACTCCAGTCGCTTGGCTCTCCTCCACATAACGGAACACGCGAGCGTCTCGCGGCTCTTACGAGATGAGGCCTCCTAGACACATAGCCTCGCTCGCTCGCTCACTACGTGGCCGTACCGCGCTGCTGGTCATGCATACAGACCCTGGCAGCCTGACCTGCTGCGGACTACGAGGAGGGATCCTCACACACCCAGAGAGGCAGGCTCTCTCTTGCCTGCAGCGGGAGGCAGCTGCCAGCCAGATGGCCTTCCGTTTCTTCTTCTTTACTTTTCTGTGGCCTCTCCAGCTTCAGCAGCTCCCGTCCACAGCCAGCAAGCGCTCCGCCTGTCCCTCTGTGCTCCCGCGCCACGAGGAGAGGGAGGCCAGGCAGAGACAGCCCACGCGAGCCTGAGGCTGCTGCAGTCAACGGCATCCCCGGGGACGAACGGACAACCGCACTCACAGCGTGGCCTCTGGGAGAGGGAAAGAGGCAGCAGTGACCGTTATTACTGTAGCTCGACCCTGGCCAGAGCCCCTCCTTCCGCAGGGGCTTCCGCAGACGCCGCTCGTTCCCCGCGCCGCTGCTAACGGCACCCACGTTCAGGGAGACTCGAGAACATGGGAGGGCCAGCTTGCTGCCCTCACGACAGGGCTCGGGGGCTGCCTGCGGCTACAGCACAGGCTTCAGGGGAGGGGCTGGAGCTGGGGGCAGCCGCACGGGCCGAGCGGGGCCGGGGGAAGGCGCCGGGGGAGCTCCGGCGACTCGGGGAGGCGCCCGCTGGCCGCGCCTGGGGGGTGCCCGCCTCCGTCCCCTCTTCCCTTCTATCGGCTCTCGGGGAACTGCCTGGCGCTGCCCTGGCCCGGCTCGCCTCCGGCGGACCGGGAGCCTGCCGCGGCGGCCGCTTCGCAGCTTCCCGTCCCGCCAGCGCCCGGCGGCCAGCGGGCAGGAGGCACCCCCCCGCCCCCGCCCCTGCCCCTGCCCCCGCCGGAGGGGATCGCTCGCCTCACCCGCGGTCCCGGCGCTCGCCCGCTGCCGCCCAGACCCGCGCCCTGCGCGCCACCACGCTGCACCCGGACACCGCGCATGCGCCGGAGGGGCCGGAGCCGACGAGCGAACGCCGGGCTGCCCCACGCGCAGGACGGCGCATGCGCCCGGGTCGCGCGTCCGCACGGCTGGTCGGGGAGCGGGTGCAGCGGGAAGCCCGCGGAAAACCACACGAAACCGGCAACGCTCCTGCGTCTGACCTGGTCGGACTCCGGGGGCCGCGGCGGCAGCAAGGACTACGCCGCGCCCGAGAGCCACGCTGCCGCCCGGCCGCCGAGTCCGCGAAAACTACAGCTCCCGGCATGCCCCGGGAGGCAGCCCGCCCTGCTGCCTGACCCCGAGGGGAAGCCGCTTCCGTTTCCGCCCACCCCCACGCCGGCGCAGCCGCAGTTCCCGCCGAGCCCCCAGCGCCGCTCCGGGCAGCTCCGGCGCGCTTTCGCCGCCCGGCTCCGGCACGGCGCGGCGCGGCACCCCCCCGCCCGGCTCCGGCTCCGGGCAGCGGCCGCCGCCGCCGCTCCGTGCGTCCCACACAGACCCCGCCGTCCTCCTCGGGGCTTTCCCCGGAACCCGCCGGCCGGCTGCGCAGCCCCGCCACGGGGCCCGGTGAGCACCCCCCCCCGCGCGCGCACGTGGTCCCAGCCGCCCTGCGCCCCCCCCCCCCTCGCGCGCACTTGCTCCCAGCCCCCCTGTGAGCCCCTCCCCCGTGCGCACTTCCTCCCAGCCCCCCCGCGCGCACTTGCTCCCAGCCGCCCTGTGAGCGCACCCCCCCCCCCCGCGCGCACGTGGTCCCAGCCGCCCTGCGCCCCCCCCCCCGCGCGCACTTGCTCCCAGCCCCCCTGTGAGCCCCCCCCCGCGCGCACTTGCTCCCAGCCCCCCCTGTGAGCCCTCCCCCCCGCGCGCACTTGCTCCCAGCCCCCCTGTGAGCCCCCCCCCCCGCGCGCACTTGCTCCCAGCCCCCCTGTGAGCCCCCCCCCCGCGCGCACTTGCTCCCAGCCCCCCTGTGAGCCCCCCCCCCCGCGCGCACTTGCTCCCAGCCCCCCTGTGAGCCCTCCCCCCCGCGCGCACTTGCTCCCAGCCGCCCTGTGAGCCCACCCCCCCCCCCGCGCGCACGTGGTCCCAGCCCCCTGTGAGCCCCCAGGGCTCCCCCCCGGCCTCTGCACCGGCGGCCCCCACCTCCCCCGGGCCACCCCCGCCTCCGACGTTCGCCGTCCGAGGGGTGCCCGGCCCCGCTCACCTTCTCCCGAGGGGCAGCCGCAGCCCGGCCACCGCTCCGCTCCGCTCCTGCCTCGGCTCCCACCGGCCCCGCCCCGGCCCCTCCCCCGGCAGCCCCCCCTTTCCAGGGAGGGGACGGCCCCAGCAGCCTCACTGCCCGCACCTGCGGCTCCTCCAGCCCCGGCCCGCAGCTGGGGGACCGAAACCCGGAACAAAACTTCTCAACACCCATGGGAAGTTAAGCAGCAGGCACTTCCTCGATTGAATGAAAGGTGGCAAGAGTCATCTCATTTGGAAGGGGTGTTAACTGGGGTCAAAATACAGATTTGAATACCCATCTTATTTTAGTTCTAAGACTTGGCGATTGCCAGGTATCATCTTCTCCATTTACCCGGGTCCACCAGCGAGGCCACAAGGGAGATTTCTTCCAGAGAGAGGAGAGAGTTATTAAGGCTGAAGTCCACGATTTGCCTTTCTCCTTCATGAAAAGGTGAGTGGATCATATATCATCACTAGTCACCCAAACAGTTAACCCTGAACTTTTCACCTGTCCTTTAATACAGTCAACTCCAAGCTAAATGTTTTCCGTTATTAAGAGGCGACCAAAGATCATGTAAAATATTATTATACTTTCTACAAACACATCCCCATCTGAGAGCTTTAGCTACTAGAGAAAGTCGTTGGAGTTTGGGGTCAGAGGAGCTGCAAGTATAAACCTTCATTCAGCTCTGTTTAGGATGTGTGATTTTTCTCTGGTTGTCTAAACCAGTCTAAATTTCCATAGACGGTCCCGACTCTGGGTGGCTCTAACAAGGATCCTGGAACTCCAGGAAATTCTAAACATCGTTTTATATTTTAAATATGATCCCAAGTTCCTTCCTGCACTTGTCGCTACGGTTTTGGCAACTGACAGCCCCAAGGGCTGCCTGTACAAGTTTCTCCCGAAGGGCGAGTAAATTAATTCTTTTGTCCATGAGGTGGATGGTTTGGTAATGTTATAATTCACAACGCTCTAATTCCTTCTTTCAAATTAAAAAAAAATAATTGCCTTTTAAATCCATCCCATTTAATTTGCTAAAATGATTCTCATTGTTCTGCATCTTTTCTCAAGTTTTGGTTAAATTCAATGTCAGTATTCTCCACGGAACTAGATTTTCATCGGACTTTGGAATCGGAAGGCAGGCTGTTACTGAGGTTCAATTTTGTGTCTTTACAAAACTTTGAATCAGTTACAAAACTAGATTTTTGGTTTTTTAAACCAAATTACAAAAACGGTTAATATCAAGATTAACACAGCTCAAACAATAATTGTTTCATTTTGTTTATCTCATGTTTGGAACCCCTCAAAAAAAAATACATACACCCTCTAAACACACAAAAAGATTATTGCCCTCGACAATATTCTAATAGCAACCCCAACAGTATAAACTTTACACAGCTGTTTTCCCAAATAGATAATGTGAAACTTACTTATAGATTTTCAGTTTTAAAGGGCCAGTTTCTTTAGACTTCCAATTTCTTGTTGGTGCTTTCTTTATTCTTGAATAATGAAGCCAAGGTTCTTCTCCCAGACCTCTACCGCTATAAGGGTTGTTAAAATGACTCGATACGGTCCTTTCCACTTCTCAGTGATTTTACATACATTCAATCTCCTGGTCGGAAGGGATGCGCTGCTACGTCCAATTCTAAGGGTCCAGCTGTGGAGACATACTGACAAAGTTCTTGAAAAGAATTGCTTAAAGAAATCATAACACCTTTTAAAAACCTATCTCCAAAGGCACTCAAGATACTCAGAACATAGGACTCTTGATATGGTCTTTCATAAAACATTTCATAATGACTTAAATTTTCTTTCTCTTCTGGCTATACTCTGATTCTTAATAGAGCCATGGGTAATGCTTTAACCCACGTGAGGAGTGAGGTTTCCTGACAAATTTTACTCGACTGTTGCTTAAGGGTATAGTTCATTCTCTCTCTCTCTCTCTCCCCCCCTCCCTCCCCCCCCCCCCCCCCCCCCGCTTGTGGTCTGTATGGGGTGTGATAGTCTCAATCTATAGATAATACTTTGCTCAGCTTGTCTCATAATCTTTGCTATAAAATGAGGGCCATTGTCAGATGACATTCTTACAGGCACCCCACATTTTGGTATTATCTCTTTGAGCAAGACTTTGACTACTTCCCTTGCTTTCTCGGTGCGACAAGGGAAAGCCTCGGGCCACCCAGTAAAGATATCAACTAAAACTAGGATAGATCCTTCTTTTCAAGGCAATTCTATAAAGTCAATTTGCTAATATTCTCCTAAAAAATTTCCTTATTTCATAATCCCAAAGATGATCTTATTACTGATTCGGGGACATTTTTATACATAAATTTCACATCCGCTTCTAATTGTTTAAACAATCTTTGTCGTATTTCACTTTCTGTTCCCCGATATACTTTGTGATGTTCAGCTCGGGCAATTTCTCTTATTATTGTGGGTGGGACTATTATTTGACCTGTCGGTGTTACAGCCTATCCTGTTTCATTTTGTTAGCCTGCAATCTAATAATTAATTCTTCATCTTTTTCGTTATAATTTGGAGTTTCTTTAGGCAATTTTATACTTTTCTCTGGAACTAGTGCTAGGATGCCTTTTTCCGCAGCCTCTTTAGCAGCTTTATCGGCCAGTCGGTTACCTGCGTTCGGACCGGTCTTACCTAACTGATGTGCTTTACAGTGCATTATCGTGACTGCTGTTGGTTTTTGAATGGTTTCTAACAATTTCAGTATTTGTTCTGCGTGCTGAATGGTGGTTCCTTGCGCGGGCAACGGTCCTCTTTCTCTCCGTATCGCTCCATGCGCACGTACTACTCCAAAAGCATACTTTGAGTCTGTCCAAAAGTGTTGACTCGCTTTCCTTGACTTAGTTCCAGAGCTCGAATGAGAGCTATCAATTCAGCCTTTTGGGCAGATATCGTCGAAGGCAAAGTTGGCAACACAATTACCTCCTCAGTAGTTATTGTCTATCTTGATAAACGTTTTCCTTCACAGATGGAACCGCTTCCATCGGCATACAGTTCCCAATCTGTTTCTTCTAGCGGCACATCTCAGAGATCCAGTCAGCTGGAGTAAACTCTTTCGATTGTCTGCAAGCAGTCACGTTCCAGTTCTCCTCCTTTAACTTGATCGGTTGTTGAAAACGCAACAGGGTTAACGGTGGTAGTAGCGTTTAGGTAAACATCATCTTGTTCCAGCCACACCACTTGGTATTTCAGCATCCTGCTAGGGGATACCCAATGCCCCCCTCTCTGTTTTAGCACAACAGTTATCATATGGGAAACGTACAGTAATCCTTTGTCCTCTAATCCTTTGTCCTCAGGTGAACTTACGAGCTTCCTGGATCAGTAGCACAGTTGCAGCGACGGCTCTCGGACGACCAGAGCATCCCAGACTCACATTACCTAATCGCTTCGAGAAGTAGGCCACAGCTCGCCCACTTGGCCCTACGTATCGGGCCAGGATACCCAGAGCTATACCTCTTCTTTCACGAGCAAAAAGTTCAAGTGTCTTCTTTGTGAGATCTGGCAGGCCTAGGGCTGGCACCCCTCTTACAGCCTGTTTCAGTTCTTGGAAAGTAGCTTTCTCGGCATCGGTCCAATCCATCGTTTGAGGTTTTGAGCTGCTCCTATAAAGGTCGGGCCAGCAAGCCACAATTTATAATCTACAGGTGACACCACTCGACCATTCCCGGCAACGCTCGTCATTAATTTTTTTCGTCTTAGGTTCGGGGAGACGACAAATTGCCTCTTTTCTCCCAGTTCCCAATTGTCTCTGTCCTTTTAGGATTTTAAAACTCATTTAAATAAGTTTCTTCTTTCTGGGTTATTTGGGTTTTTTTCTTTTGACGCTCGATATCCACCGATTCCCCAAAAGTTCAAAAAGTTAATAGTTAGCTTTGTGCATTGTTCTTCCGTCTCAGCTACAATTAACAGATCATCCATATATTTCAGCAAGATTTCTTGATTATTTTCTTTCTTCCAAATCTCTAATTCTCGTGCCAATTGATTTCCAAAAATGGTAAGACTATTCTTAAAGCCTTGAGGCAAGACTGTCCGCATATATTGTGTTTTTCTCCCAGTCTCAGGATTTTCCCATTCCAAAGCAAAAACCTCTTGACTACCGGGATCCAAGGGAATACGGAAAAAGGCATCTTTTCGGTCTAACACTGTGAACCATTCTTGTTTCTCCGTTAGGGTTGCTAACAAAGTATAAGGATTTGCTACTACCGGATGAATATCTTGTACTATTTGATTTATTGCTCTGAGGAGGTCTTGAACTAATCTACCATCTTTTTCATTAGCCTTTTAACAGGCAAGATCGGGGTGTTATATCTGGATTCGCATTCTATTAACAATTTGTATCTTAAAAATGTTTGTATTACCATTGCTAACCCTTTCCGACTTTCCGGTCTCAGGGGGTATTGTTTAATTCTTACCGGATTCCATCCTGGCTTTAAATCAACTCTCACAGGTTCTGCTTTTTGGATTTACCAGGAACTTCCCAGTCCAGACGATTGGAATTACAGCATTAGACTTTGACTGGTATAATCTTCTGCTTTCGGTAACCATCCTGTTAACAACAAAGCCACTGCTTCGATACGTTTAGTTTCTGGAATTGAAGTTTTAATCTCTCCATTTTTTAATTTAACTTCTGCCTCTAAGTTCTCAAATAGATCTCTCCTTAACAGGGTTTTAGGAGAATCTGGCACATACAAAAACTGCTGAGTGACCCATTGCTTTCCTAATTTCATTGTTAAAGATTTAAAGAAGGGTCTAGTTTCTCGTTCACTTGTTGCACCGACACCACCAATTTCTTCAAAACTTAACTCTCCCTCTAAGGTATTTAAAACTGAAAAGGTGACTCTAGTGTCAATTCAAATTCCATTTTCTGTTCTCCCGGTTTAGCTGTAACCAGAGGTTCTGCTGGGAGACTCCCCTCCGGTCCCCGTCAGATACGTTCACTTAAAAAGAACAAATCTACCTATGGCACTTTATTCCATTTACTCTCTCTCTCCTACAAAACAACAGTAATTGCAATATAGTATTGTAACTCAAAGTTCTGTTTGTTTACCATTTTTCCTGCAATTCACCCCAATGTGCCAATAAACGTCCCAACGGTGATGGTTTTGGTAACTTTTCATCAGCGGTTCCATTTCCTGCACTCTTATTCTTAAACAATTTTGCTGATGCCTTTATACTTCTATACATTCAAATACCAAATACCAAACAAATGCAAATGACAGTTGTCCCAAATAATACACAAAGTCCAACCCAGCAATAGCTTTCGCTTATGACTTACGGGCAGACGCCTAGGCTTCCACTGCAGACGGGTACCCTCCAAGCCCCAACCCTGCGAAGCTTTCGCCGCGCCTCACGGGCAGGCTTTCCAAACAAATTCCAAAGCAGCGGCGCCTTACCTTTTTTTCCAGGGAACGCTGCGAGGAGCTTTGCGAGTCGAGGGTGACGGTTCTCCCCGAGAATACCTCGGTGCCGGCCGGAGTTCGATCGACACTCGATCTCGTCCAGTCTCACTCGCAAGGTCCCATCTGGGTCGCCAAAACCGTTCCCGAAATCCGGAATAAAACTCCTTAACACCAACCTGAAGTTAAGCAGCGGGCACTTTGTTTATCGCAGCGCTGGGGACACGGGGGATCGCTCCTCCAAAGGCGTGTCCCGCTTAGTATCAAAATCCATCAGTTTTTACAGACTTTTCCTGTCAGGTCATTGTTACCTAAGCTCCTTCCGTAAAAATGCATACTATGCTCGTTCTTAAATTTAACCTTTATAATGATCGGTCCTTTGATTATATAACCTTATCAATATTCTTATTTAAAAACAATCATTGGTCAGTTACACTTAGCTCTGCTGACTGGCATCTTCGATCCTCAAATGGAGATGGGAAGGGTAAGGGGGTTTCCAAGCAGCAAACTGGCGTCCCCGACGGTTTCCTTAGTTTCCTGAAACAGAAGGTAGGAGAACCAGTAACTTCCTGGTGAGGTTTCTAGGGTTAGCTCTTTCAAACTTTAACAATATTAAGGTTCCTAGAGTCACGCGTAACACAGCTCCTCCTAAAGTTTCTATGGCTACGTTTCAAACTTAACGATCCTATACGTTATGCTTCACAATTTTACTTCTTAATCAAACCTAACTCTTCTATGTGATTAAATTTTGATTTCTTTACCGGAATATTTGCAACAGCTGGAGCCCAGCAGGAACAGGGGGGACACGGCCCGACCCCCCCAGCGCCTCACCTCCTCCTCCCCTGGGCTCCCTCACGGCCCCTCCACTCGTGCAAAGGGAGCGCAAACGCAGCCCGGAGGGCAAAGGGGACGGGCGGCCAGCGTTTGTTCAGTCAGTCGCGTGCCTATCGAGTCCTGCCAGCGAGTCTGCTCTGGGGCTCGGGGCGCCCCCCGGCGCTCCCTCTGCCCCTCGGACACCTCTGATAGCCTATTTCCATACATTCTGTATGGCACGTCTAAATATTGGGATGGTTTTAATATTTTGTACCAGCTGTGGAAACTGGTTTGCTGCTAGGTGACTGCAAAAGTGAGATTTGGTAAATAATTATTAGAAATCTTACACTAACACTACGATTGAAACAATAGACAAAAGTATAGCCAAGCAATCGACTAGCAGAGGTAGGTACTCCTAAGTTTTGCAGTTCTTTGCTCTTATGACTAGATGTTCCTGTACGCTGGATGAGAACAATGCTGAAACTGACCACGTGTGATTGAACCTGCGTTAAGCTTCAAGATCAAAGAACAAGGACAAGAATAAAGACTTCGAGGACAGCCAGCAAGAACTTCAGATGGGTCGGTGGTTGCAAAAGCAGCCCTTCGTCTCAAATGGATCCTTCATTGCACGTGATCGGACGTAGGCAGTACTATGATAATCGGTTGCCGTCGTTTTTATGTATATGTATACTAATCTGATTAACATGCAATTAGTTATTCTGTATAACCTGTTTGTGCTAAAGCTGTGGCATGCACGCTAGGTGGAACTATCCCCCGTGCAGCCAGCGCTGCAATGAAGAATGCCTGCTTTCTAAAACTCCAAAGCGAGTCTTAGGGAGTTTCTTCGACCGGCTTTTCAGTATCAGGGGTACAAGGGAGGAAAGGAAAAAAAAAAAAAAAAAAAAAAGGCAGCGGTGTGGGAAAGAGAGGGGACCAGGGGAAGGGGCAGGGAGGGACCAGAACGCGGAAGAGGGGAGACAGGGCCCCGAGGGCCCGGGGCTCACCACAGCTCTTGGCACTGCCAGGAGAATTTGCCCGTTGAGACGCTTCTTTCTGCTCCTCTCCCGCTCCCCTCCTCTTCTGTAACTCCGGCGGCGCGGCCGTCCTCCCCCTAGGAGAACACGCGTCTCATAGGTCTTGCGAGACGAGGCCTCCTAGGCACGGAGCCTCGCTCGCTCGCACACTACGTGGCCGTACCGCACCGTCGGTGCCGCATCCGGACCCTGCGGTGCACCTCGGCGGTCTGACCTGCTGCGGACTACGAAGAGGGATCCTTCCACACGCGGAGAGGCAGGCTCTCTCTTGCCTGCAGCGGGAGGCAGCTGCCGGCCGGCCAGCCTTCCATTTCTTCTTCTCTACCTTTCTCTGGCCTCTCCAGCTTCAGCCGCAGCAGCTCCTGCCCGCAGCCGGTAAGCGCCCCGCCTGTCCCTTTGTGCTCCCGCGCCGCGAGGAGAGGGAGGCCGGGCAGAGACAGCCCGTGCGAGCTTTCCTTGCCGGCGGCGTTTCCTTACCGGGAGGAAGCAACGAGCGCGGCGGCACCTCCCGCCGGGGCCGCATTACCGTTACCGTCGGACGGCACGTGCAGGACCGCGGCAGCCCCGCGGACTCGCAGCCTCCGAGCTGCAGTACCGAACATTGGTCGCGGGGTGGCAGCGGCGAGCGCTTGGCACAACGCGCCAGCGCGCATGGGCGGCACCCCAGCTGCAGTACCGACGTCTGTTCAACAGGTGGCGGAAGAGAGCGCTGGCGAAACGCGCCGCCACCGCGCGTGCGCGGCTCCGCGCTGCTGTACCGCGTTTCGGTTGCTAGGCAACAGCAGGAGGGCGGCAAAAGGCGCCACCGCGCATGCGCGGCTCCCGACCGCCAGGGCCGCGTTTTGGTTGCCAGGCAACAGCAGGAGCGCCGTCAACCGCGCCGCCGCGCATGCGCGGTTGCCGAGGCGCCATGTCGCGTTTTGGTTGCCAGGCAACAGCGGCGAGCGCCGTAAAAACCGCAGCGCGCATGCGCCCTTGCCGAGCTGCCGTAACGCGTTTCGGTTGCTAGGCAACAGGAGCAGGCCGTAAACCGCGCCGCCGCGCATGCGCGATAGCCGAGGCGTCGTGTCGCGCCTCGGTTGCCAGGCAACAGGGGCCAGCGCCGTAAACGTCGAACCACGCATGCGCGCTTGCCGAGCAGCCGTAAAGCGCCTCCGCTGCCCGGCAACAGCTGGACCCCCCCCACCCCCCCCCACCGACGCACTCCACCGCGCATGCGCCCCTCCCCAACGCCACTTCCCACCTTCGGTCACCGGGCAGCAGCAGCCGCATCCCCGTAACGATCCTCTTCGGAGCATCAGCTGCACGAGGGACGACTGACAGCTCAGACCAGTAGAGACCAGACACAGGCGGCAACTACTTACTGGGGGCACAGGGATTACGTTGCCCTGCCCTTTCCCCACTCGCAGCCCGGGCAGTCATCTTCATCGTCTCCGTTCCAAAGAGCACCCGAGTGGCTGGAGCGTTTACAGCAGTCAAGTGCAAAGAACAGACCATTCGGGTGGTCGCTTCTGCCCCTGCCCTCCCCACCCCGTTATCTACAGAGGAGAAGCAGCACAGGGAACCTGCAAATGGGGGGGGGGGGAAGGGGGGGGGGTGTCCCCTGGAGCAAGCCCCAAGGACTGCTGTATCCCCTCTGAATGTGGCATCAGGGTTGCGGGAGCGACAGCAGCCAGCCAACAGATGCTGGCGAGAGATTTAAAAAAAAAAAATAACGCCTGGTTCCGGTGACAGCCTGAAGGCAGGCCACAAGAGACCCAAAGCTGCTCTGTGCCAGAGGGGCAGCTCTGTCCAGCAGGAAACGCCGCGTCCCAGCGCACCAGATGCCAGCGGCCCACCTGCAAGCCAGCGATACCCTGGCGACCCTGGGGCTCGGTTGGGGTGGGCGCACCTTTCCTCACCTCTGAGCCATCAGAACTCTGCTCTCCCAATCCTACACGCACGCAAGGCTTCTTGTGCGGGGCTCGTCTCTTATCGAAGAGACGCTGCACGGTGTTACTTACCGCCCCGCCCTCCGGCGTGCAAAGGAATCAGCCGTGAAGCAGGGATAGCAAAGAGGCCTGTCGGGATATTAGTAGTCCTCAGCAGACGACCGTAGAGCCCTCGAGGTTCCATCTTTGCTCCCTACAGGAGCGTGGCTCCGCACTCCTTGCCGCTCCCGCCGGCAAGCGACACAATTGCCCTTTGCTGCCTGCAACAGGCAGTACCTGCACGGCCCCAGTAATGCCGCTTACAGAGCGAGAGGCGCTCGCTATAAAGCGGCAATGAAGAACAAGGACGGCCCGTCAAGATGGCAGGACGAACATAGAGAGCCTCCAGCATTAGCCAGGCAGGGCTTGCAACTCACCTCGTGTCGTGGTTTAACGCCAGCCAGCAAGAAAGCCCCACGCGACCGCTCGCTCGCTCCCCCGCCCCCAGTGGGACGGGGAGACAATCGGAAGGGCGAAAGTGAGAAAACTCGTGGCTTGAAACGAAAACAGTCTAATCATTTAAAAGAAACAACAACAACAACAACAACTTGTAAGGAAAAGAAGAAAAAAAAATGACTGAGAATGGGGTGCAGGCAGCATGCCAGGGGTCTGGAGCCTGACGGATGATGGGGAGCGGGGGGTGGAATATGGAGGAGGGAAAGGAAGCGGGGGGGACGACGGGGGGGATGGGACAGGAGATAGAAGAGCAGGGGATGCGGGGGGAAACAACTCGCGTGGGTTAAAAACTCGAATGGGTGAAGGGGGCGGGCTGGAGCAGCAGGGGGCATATATGGGGGAGAAACACACGCCGGGGAGAGGGTAGGTGAGGGTACAGAGGTGCATGGGGGGACACGGGGGGGAGATGACCTACCCCAGGGAGCCCACCCAGGATGATCCACAGCAGGTAACTCACCTGGGATAACCCGCAACAGAGCATCCACACCAGATCATCCACACTGGGAGGACCCCCAGCAACGCCCCTCAAACTGCTTGTGCTTCACCCCCAGTCTTCCCCAAACTGGGGAGTTTTTTGCTTTTTCAAAATACTCAGTTTGGGGTGTGTTTCAGTGCTTTTCCACAACATAAAAAGGGGTGATCTTTCGGTTGTGGGTTTGTGCATGAAAATGGGGTGGGTTTTTTGCTTTGCAGCTGCACCAATCCAGGCGGATTTGGCTTTCCCAGGAGTCCCAAAGTCGTTTGTTTTTTCCCCGTTGCAGACCCAGAATCAGGGGGTTTGGGGTTGTCCTGGTTTCAGCTGGAATAAAGTTCATTTTCTTCCGAGTAGCTGGTACAGGGCCATTTTGGATTTAGGGTGAGAATAACGTTGACAACACCCCGATGCTGTAGTTGTTGCTAAGCAGTGTTTATACTAAGTCAGGGACCTTCCATCTCCTCATACCGCCCTGCCAGCAGAGGCTGGGGGCGCACAAGAAGAGTCGCTGAGCTAAAGCAGGATTCCAGGTAAACAGGTCAGCTCGAAATACACCACCTCCTTTAAAAGTTAAGAGCGATTTGAACACTTAAAATCAGCATTTAGGCTAATCGATACCATTTTGAACACCTTCTTAGCATACAAGTAAACACTCTTGCCGGTGTTGGAAAACGTCTCCTCCCTTCCTTACAGCACCGCTGCAGGGAGATAACCCTGGGAGGCTGCGGGACGAGGTCGTACGCAATCAGAATCTACGCTTACGGATCCACCACAACAGCTACAGCCCTTGCGCTGCTGCTGCTGCTGCTTTGCATCTTGCTCGTTTGGTGAATAAAGCTGAAAGTGAAGTGGAAAACTCCAAAGAGCAAAAGGAAAAATAAAGAATAAATCTCAATCATTCACTTTACACTAAAAAGGCGTGCCCATGTTTATATACGTCCAATAAAAATACTTATACTGTAAAAGTATTTCGTTTTCCTTTCCCATTACCTTAACTTGCACAGCTCTGAATACATACCATTAAATTATCTCTCTCCAAAGTACACAGTTATAATGGGACTAGGGGTTTTTGTGCGTGTTACAGAACGCGGAGGGACACCTGGCCAGCTGAGCTGCCCAAGAGAGGTGCTACTGAACTGCCAGGGAAACGCACCATTGAAAGCCAGACAGAAAGAAAGTACTTCAGAGCACTCCGTCAAAACATCAGGAAAAAAAACCCATAACATTCAGTTGCCTCTCTTTTTAAACATTGAGAAAAATACCTAACTGCTTACATACACCTAACAAATCAAATACTACAGCTATTTGGCAGTTAGTTTAAACAATGCAAGTCAATTTGTAAAATCCCCAGGGCTGCAATACCTCAGACTACCAAAAAGGACTGGCGGGTTTCCTAATGCTTTTGGCAGTACTGAAGCAGGCAGAGCAACACGTTTTCATGTTATCTCGACTGTTACAACTGAGAAACCAAAGACCAGTGATGCCACCAACTTTAGGAAGATGGGCTGTGCTTGGGTCTTTGGAAGGAAATTGACTTTTTTTTTTTTTTTCTTTTTTTAAAAGAGAGTGAAAAGTCTCGTTACTGATGACTTCTACTGTCAAGTCGATCACCTCTGAAGATCCACTCTGATGGGAAGTTCCTAAAACAAAATCTCTTTGAGAGAGAAAGACTTCCATTTTGGAAAATCTCTTTCCAACTGAAGTCAAAATTACACACTGTAGGTTCAAGGAAAAAATACATTACTGAAGCAGTAACTCATCAAAAACACCTCAGGACTCACTGTCACTAGTTACAAGGCTGCTAATGCTTCCTGGGAAAGCCTGGAAAACACACAGATGCGACGCCCGTTTTGTCCTGTTTTGTCCACGTCTCTTCTTTGACCTTGATTGCTTTTAGTACAGATGCTAATTATCTCCGTAACGTTTTTGAGTACTACTAGAAGATATTTAAAAAAAAAATCATTGACTGTAAAAGCATAAAGCTTTTATCATGAAAACAAAGGCTGTTTCTTCTGAACAGCTGAACTCTTACGAACAGTTCCTTCCCTCTTTTAGGACAAAATTATTTTCACAGTATCATTTACTAGCAAGCACACAGCAACAGAAGATTATGCTTTCAGGAAGAGAAAATAAACTGCGGGAAGTAAACTTTGTATAGGTGTAACATGCTCCGGAACAGAACTTATTTTTAGTATTTCTGTTAAAATATTTCATGTAAAAAAAAGTAGAAGGAGAGTTGGCACACTCTCAACGTTAAAGTCCGTACCGCAAGTACCTTTGGAAAAATGCAGACACACATCGTAGGCGTACCTTGTACTTGCAGGCCACTACGGAATCTTTCCATCCGTCTCGTACCGTCACGGCAGAAGAAAGGGCAACCACGGCGAAACGGTGCCAGCTGACATCCAGCTGAGAGAAGAAAAAAAAACATTAGCACAAAGCTGGGTAGGAACCCAAAGCTGCCCTTTTTTTTTGTGAAGGTTTGTGAAGACAG
Organism: Buteo buteo; assembly: GCF_964188355.1. NCBI lineage: Eukaryota > Metazoa > Chordata > Aves > Accipitriformes > Accipitridae > Buteo > Buteo buteo. The sequence goes on from NW_027439277.1 coordinate 168,426, forward strand.
TACGACTGAGCGGAGGAAAAAGTATTTTTGCGTCATCTACGGTACAGTTGTTGACACAGGCCACTAGAGCTTTTGCATTTTTCAGACAACCGCGCCCTTTTTTTTTTCCTTTCTTTTTTTGACTCATCGGCAACTTTACTTTCACTAGAACTCACTTTCCTAGATACACGCAGGTGACAGACATAGAGACCTACCTACATTTTCTCAAGCCTTAGTATAGCCGAGGCTTCATCACCCTATACGTCCCAAGTTGAGTATTTTTGCTAAAGAGCACAGCAACGCATCTGTCCTTGTGAACTGCCTCGTTGCAAAAAAGGAATCATTTTTTCCAGGCCGTTGCTCCAAACGGGCAAGATCTTTTAAAACCGCAGTTGTGCCACCAAACCCGCTCAGGGTCCCTCCTAGCTTTTGACCGCCCTGAGATTTAACAGGCACACGCTCCATTCCATCTTCCAACAGCAAAAATACGCTAACGCTCTCGGACCCAGAGCGCAACCCTACGGATGTCCACGCACACAGCCTGCCGTTTTGATGAGGAGCCACCCAGCATCCCTGCGAGCACAGCTGCACGCGCCAGATCGGTTTCCCCTACGCCGCGAGTTACCGGTTTCGGTGAACGTAGTTTCTGACGCTTTAAACTGAAAACCGTATCTCGACACTTCGCCACAGCAGAAACGACCCATCGCCAGAACGCGACAAAAACGCAGTAACACCAATTGCAAACCCACAGCAGCAACAGCTCCAGAAATATTTAGACCAGGAACAAGGGAGAAAAACAAAACAGCTTCATCTCACGCACAGGGGAGCGGCAGGCAGAGAAAAGGGTCGGCATTCTGAGCCCTTACAGAAAACGGGCATTCTCCTTCCGTTCCTCAGCCCGTCCGTGAAGGTCTAAATACCGCAACACTACTACGGCAACGTCGAGAGTAGGGAACAGCAGCCCTGCCACCGGACTTGCCGCTGACCCATGCTATTTACGTAGCAGGACGCGTAAGCAGAGGGACGCGTTTTGCCACACGCAGCCCTGAACTTCCTGAAAATTTACGTTTACCAAAAAAGCCATTTGGAACATATTGCCAAACAACATTCGGCAAGAAAGCTTTGATGCGTTTGACACACGCAAGTTTTTGGTCACTTGCTATTTGCTTCCTGTTGCTGCTGCTGTTCTTCCTTCAGAAATTCTACTCGTCACCCAGTTATTCACTACTGGTTCAAGCATTTGCCTTCCTGGTATTACCAGCACATTCACAGAGGCAAGTAACTTAATTGCTCTTCTACAGTTATCCAAACGACAATTACAGCCATGAAAGAGAAGGAGAGGTCAGGCAGCAGAAGAGCTCTGCAGGCTGGCACCAGTCAATATTGCACTCTCTAAAACCAAACAACAACAAAACAAAACCGTGACCCTGTATCCTTCTTTTTTTTTTTTTTTTCCTTCTTCTTTCAGAGCTCATCCCTGCCTCAGCATTTTGTCTTGTCAGAGCACGAAGCGCAGGTGATCCGTACCCTGACGACTTCTGCGTGTGATGAATGCCTGTTCAGAAATAGTCCAGATCTGCAAGACTGGTGTCATTTCTATGGTTTTAATCATCATAACTCACATTTTATTTACTCACGCATTTGTGAGGAAACTAATTAACTTTTAGACACTGCCTCTCCTTTTTTTGGGGGGGTGGGGGGGGGTGGAAATGTGTTAGAGACTGAAAAACATTACAATTCAGAGCTCCCAACCACGAGGGAGCGGTGGAGAAATCAATGAAAGCAAAGACCAACAGCAGCAACGTCAACTGGAAGTTGGCTTTCATTCCGATCACGTACTTAAGCGACTCTCCTTGCAAGTCTATGCCTCGGTCCTAGGAATGACTAGTCCCTTTTTGGAAGGACAAACTTTTTCACTTAAAAGTCCTAGACTGAAGACTCCGCTGAACGGAATGGGGATTGTCCCACGGGACAACATGCCGTCAACACTCTTAATGGGGAAGGAAAAAAAAAAAAACCCAAATAAAAATCAAGTTTAAGTACCAGTTCCCATCACGTTTCACTCATTACATTTCTACTGGCATCTAGGTGCTCAAAAATGAACTACAGGGACACCACATATTCCTAAAAATTCAGTTATACATAAAAAAGTAAAAGGCTATTTCCAACTTGCCCATAAAAATCAGTATGAACAGAGAGAAGAGAAACACTCGACCCTGAAGAAGCTAACAGGCAGCTCTGAATTTACCAGACAGGAAATTTCATTCTTTCCCCTGAAACAAAAACACATCAAGGGACCAGTTCAGGAACAGGGCGCGATCTGTTAACAGCAATTTTTCCATCGTCTTTTCTGCACTAGCAGCAAATTTGCCTTCCCTGTGGGTTTAACGTGGAGCACCTGTAGTGCCCTCGAACTCGCAAGTGTTTCTCTCCGCCCCCCCAGCCCGATACGTGCGATTACCTGAGCAGCAAGCGGAATTAACCACGCAGGATTTTCTTCGTGCGACGCGGAAGGTGACACTGGGAGAAGAGGAGACAAAGAAATGAACCTGCTTGTCACACCCAGCCAACGGTGAAAAGGCAGGGGAGGATTCTGCCGGAAGGGCTCTGCACCCCAGGAGCTCCCGCCGGCCGGTTTCTCTCCCCTTTGCCCGGTACCGAGGGGATGACGACACCTCGCGCGCGTCCCCTCGCGGGGGGGGCTGCCCCAGGTGAGCCGGGGGACCCCCACCTCGCTTCTGCCCGCGGGAACGGACCGGGAGAGACACTCCACGCAGAGAGAGGAGCGTGGCGTGGATTGCATGCCCGAGGGAAGAGGCCGGGCTCCCCGCTGGCAGAAGGACAACTCGCCTCCCTGCTGCTCGGAGCTGCTTGCTGCGGACAGCCCTGCCTGCGCCCGGCCGCTCTTCGGCCGTGCTGGGAGCGCGGTCCGGCCGACAGACGCCCCAGCGAAAAGACGCTCCAGCTAATCGCGCCTCCTGCTCGTTACAGCTGCAGGTACTTTTGCCTCTGGCTAATGCACGCTCCAGACAGCGGACACCCCGCCTCGTTCCAGCTCCCGCTTGCTACAGTTCTGGCTCCTTGAAGCCCCAGCTCCGCACTGAAGCTCCGGCTGATTTCAGCTGCTTCTCCTTACAAGCTCCAGCTATGTGCAACGGTCTGGGCTTTCCATAAGGTTATCTATCAACTGCTGTCAAAACTGGAGCGTTAGGATTAAACATCAGAGTTACACGCCAAGTAAATATCCATTAGTTTGGGCGATTAATTACTTGACGACTATTCTGAGCGGCGCAGAAAGAAGAGCTGGACTCAAAGAGGGCACGTGGGGTCTGAAAAGCACCTTTCCCCCCCGCAGACCATCACAGATGTTGAGTTCGGCCTGCTGCGTGCCGGCCTCCCGAACTTCGGCGTCCGACGCAACCAGACCCCCATCTCCGGGGAGGGACCACGCACCCTGCCTGCCCCCCGCTTCCCCCCGCAGCCCCCAACACCCTCCCACCCGCCTGCAAAACCAGCCAAGCCGGCTCCCGCTTTTGGCCCCCACACCAGCTGACTCGGGGCCCATTTGGGAGCCAAAAAACCCGGCCGCTGAGCCTGTTCTCAAGGCCCAAACACGCAGGGCCGGACCTCTGTTTCTGGGCCCAAAGCTGCGCAGCTCGGTCTGTTTCCGAGCCCCCAAATCAGCCACGCGAGCCTGTTGTCAAGCCCCAGGAACGGAAAACTTGTTCTCCATTTCTGACCCTGCAGTGCCCACGGGCGACGCCGAGCGTAGCCACCCCACAGCCCTGCACCCCCGGGGCCCCACACGTAGTTTCGGGGAGTGCTCGGGACCTGCGGAGGGCCCGGCCCCACGCCTCTGCGGGGCAGCCCCAGCACAGGCAGGGCGTCGCTTCACGATTGCCGTTTCAGGCTTTATTTCCCCGCCACCAGCGGCACGGCCAGGCCCCCACCCCAAACCCCCCAGCCGAAGCACCCCCGCGGGTAGCCGGGCCAAGCCACCCGGAAAACAAGAAAACCAAAGAGGGAACAAGACAGAGACCGTGGGGAAAGGCAAGGAGAAGGACACAGAAACAGAGAGAGCGCGGGAGGGATAGGGAGCAGGACAGAGAGATGGAGCAAGAAAGGAAAAAAGGACGTGAGGCAGAACCAAGGGAAAGAGAGACAAGGATGGGGAGCAGGACAAAGGGACGGAAGAGGAAAAAAAAAATAGCAACGGGCTGCAGGACAGAGATGAAGGGATTCAATAGACACAGGGAGCATGACAGAAGGACAGAGAGGAGACAGACAAAAGGGACAAAGAGCAGGCCAGCATCGGAGGGGAAAAAACCAACTGCGATGGGCAGTGGGAGAGAGATACGGAAAAAGAAAAAAATACTGAGGAACAGAAAAAAGAAAGAAGCGACAGCTAGCTGGACAGGGGGACACAGTTAGAAAGGGCGGGAGAGGGAACGGGGCAGAGAAAGACAGACAGAAAAGGTAGCGAAAGAAAGCAAGGCAGAGGGACAGCAAACAGGGCGGGGGGGGGGGGAAGGGACAGGGGTCTGGACAGAGGTGGAGAAATAAGCAGCAGGGACAGAGAAAAAGAGACAGAAAGAGGGACAGGGAACATGGCAGAGAAGGAAAAATCAGGACAGCGGCAGGACGGAGATCAAAAACTGGGACGGTCCTCAGGACAGAGAGGAATACGAATACGAGCAGGGAGCGGGACAAAGGGATACAGCGAGAAACGACGGGACAGGAAGCAAGACAGCACGACAGACAAGAACAATGACAACGAGAGAGAGAGAGCGTGCGCGTGAGAAGCACAGGGGGTTGGGAAATTTAGAAAGAGAGGTATCAGGAGCCCTGCAGAGAGAGGGAGGGTGAATAAAAAAAGGGGCAGGAAGCAGCACAAAGGGTCACAGAGAGTAAGAGATGAACAGGAAGGAGGACGGGGACAGTGAGATCCAGAATGACAAAAATAAACAGCAACGGCGAGCAAGACAAAGGGATAGAGACAGAAACAGAAAGTAGGAAGAAGAGAGATAGGAAGGCAGGGACACAGAGCGACACGTACAGGTACGGAGAGGAAAAGAACACTAGGGGAACAGGCCAGAGAAATTGGGAGGCGGGGAAAGAGGCGGATGCAGATCAGGACAAGGAGATGGAAAAGGAAAAAACAGCGACTGGCTGCAGGACAAAGACGGGGCGGGGGGGGGGCGGGGAGAGGGAGAGGGAGCAGGACAAGAACGCAGAGAGAAAAAGAAAGGGGGGCAGTCGAAGGAAAGGGGGGGGGGAAGAGGGAGCAGGACAAGAGAATAGACAGAAGAGGAGAGGTACAGGGAAGCAAAATAAAAATAATAAAAAACAAACAAACAAAAAAAAAAGTCACAGCAGCAAGAGAAAGCGAGGGGGTCAGGAGAGGGGGAGGGAGGGAGGGACCGGGAGGCACAAGAGGAGCGACAGGGCCCCGGAGGCCCAGGACTCACCACAGCTCTCGCTCTTGGAGCTGCCAGGAGACCTTGCCAGTGCAGACGCTTCTTTCTCCTTCTCTCCTCCCTTCCTCTTCTGTAACTCCAGTCGCTTGGCTCTCCTCCACATAACGGAACACGCGAGCGTCTCGCGGCTCTTACGAGATGAGGCCTCCTAGACACATAGCCTCGCTCGCTCGCTCACTACGTGGCCGTACCGCGCTGCTGGTCATGCATACAGACCCTGGCAGCCTGACCTGCTGCGGACTACGAGGAGGGATCCTCCCACACCCAGAGAGGCAGGCTCTCTCTTGCCTGCAGCGGGAGGCAGCTGCCAGCCAGATGGCCTTCCGTTTCTTCTTCTTTACTTTTCTGTGGCCTCTCCAGCTTCAGCAGCTCCCGTCCACAGCCAGCAAGCGCTCCGCCTGTCCCTCTGTGCTCCCGCGCCACGAGGAGAGGGAGGCCAGGCAGAGACAGCCCACGCGAGCCTGAGGCTGCTGCAGTCAACGGCATCCCCGGGGACGAACGGACAACCGCACTCACAGCGTGGCCTCTGGGAGAGGGAAAGAGGCAGCAGTGACCGTTATTACTGTAGCTCGACCCTGGCCAGAGCCCCTCCTTCCGCAGGGGCTTCCGCAGACGCCGCTCGTTCCCCGCGCTGCTGCTAACGGCACCCACGTTCAGGGAGACTCGAGAACATGGGAGGGCCAGCTTGCTGCCCTCACGACAGGGCTCGGGGGCTGCCTGCGGCTACAGCACAGGCTTCAGGGGAGGGGCTGGAGCTGGGGGCAGCCGCACGGGCCGAGCGGGGCCGGGGGAAGGCGCCGGGGGAGCTCCGGCGACTCGGGGAGGCGCCCGCTGGCCGCGCCTGGGGGGTGCCCGCCTCCGTCCCCTCTTCCCTTCTATCGGCTCTCGGGGAACTGCCTGGCGCTGCCCTGGCCCGGCTCGCCTCCGGCGGACCGGGAGCCTGCCGCGGCGGCCGCTTCGCAGCTTCCCGTCCCGCCAGCGCCCGGCGGCCAGCGGGCAGGAGGCACCCCCCCGCCCCCGCCCCCGCCCCTGCCCCTGCCCCCGCCGGAGGGGATCGCTCGCCTCACCCGCGGTCCCGGCGCTCGCCCGCTGCCGCCCAGACCCGCGCCCTGCGCGCCACCACGCTGCACCCGGACACCGCGCATGCGCCGGAGGGGCCGGAGCCGACGAGCGAACGCCAGGCTGCCCCACGCGCAGGACGGCGCATGCGCCCGGGTCGCGCATCCGCACGGCTGGTCGGGGAGCGGGTGCAGCGGGAAGCCCGCGGAAAACCACACGAAACCGGCAACGCTCCTGCGTCTGACCTGGTCGGACTCCGGGGGCCGCGGCGGCAGCAAGGACTACGCCGCGCCCGAGAGCCACGCTGCCGCCCGGCCGCCGAGTCCGCGAAAACTACAGCTCCCGGCATGCCCCGGGAGGCAGCCCGCCCTGCTGCCTGACCCCGAGGGGAAGCCGCTTCCGTTTCCGCCCACCCCCACGCCGGCGCAGCCGCAGTTCCCGCCGAGCCCCCAGCGCCGCTCCGGGCAGCTCCGGCGCGCTTTCGCCGCCCGGCTCCGGCACGGCGCGGCACCCCCCCGCCCGGCTCCGGCTCCGGGCAGCGGCCGCCGCCGCCGCTCCGTGCGTCCCACACAGACCCCGCCGTCCTCCTCGGGGCTTTCCCCGGAACCCGCCGGCCGGCTGCGCAGCCCCGCCACGGGGCCCGGTGAGCACCCCCCCCCCGCGCGCGCACGTGGTCCCAGCCGCCCTGCGCCCCCCCCCCCCTCGCGCGCACTTGCTCCCAGCCCCCCTGTGAGCCCCTCCCCCGTGCGCACTTCCTCCCAGCCCCCCCGCGCGCACTTGCTCCCAGCCGCCCTGTGAGCGCACCCCCCCCCCCGCGCGCACGTGGTCCCAGCCGCCCTGCGCCCCCCCCCCCCCCGCGCGCACTTGCTCCCAGCCCCCCTGTGAGCCCCCCCCCCCGCGCGCACTTGCTCCCAGCCCCCCTGTGAGCCCTCCCCCCCGCGCGCACTTGCTCCCAGCCGCCCTGTGAGCCCACCCCCCCCCCCCCGCGCGCACGTGGTCCCAGCCCCCTGTGAGCCCCCAGGGCTCCCCCCCGGCCTCTGCACCGGCGGCCCCCACCTCCCCCGGGCCACCCCCGCCTCCGACGTTCGCCGTCCGAGGGGCGCCCGGCCCCGCTCACCTTCTCCCGAGGGGCAGCCGCAGCCCGGCCACCGCTCCGCTCCGCTCCTGCCTCGGCTCCCACCGGCCCCGCCCCGGCCCCTCCCCCGGCAGCCCCCCCTTTCCAGGGAGGGGACGGCCCCAGCAGCCTCACTGCCCGCACCTGCGGCTCCTCCAGCCCCGGCCCGCAGCTGGGGGACCGAAACCCGGAACAAAACTTCTCAACACCCATGGGAAGTTAAGCAGCAGGCACTTCCTCGATTGAATGAAAGGTGGCAAGAGTCATCTCATTTGGAAGGGGTGTTAACTGGGGTCAAAATACAGATTTGAATACCCATCTTATTTTAGTTCTAAGACTTGGCGATTGCCAGGTATCATCTTCTCCATTTACCCGGGTCCACCAGCGAGGCCACAAGGGAGATTTCTTCCAGAGAGAGGAGAGAGTTATTAAGGCTGAAGTCCACGATTTGCCTTTCTCCTTCATGAAAAGGTGAGTGGATCATATATCATCACTAGTCACCCAAACAGTTAACCCTGAACTTTTCACCTGTCCTTTAATACAGTCAACTCCAAGCTAAATGTTTTCCGTTATTAAGAGGCGACCAAAGATCATGTAAAATATTATTATACTTTCTACAAACACATCCCCATCTGAGAGCTTTAGCTACTAGAGAAAGTCGTTGGAGTTTGGGGTCAGAGGAGCTGCAAGTATAAACCTTCATTCAGCTCTGTTTAGGATGTGTGATTTTTCTCTGGTTGTCTAAACCAGTCTAAATTTCCATAGACGGTCCCGACTCTGGGTGGCTCTAACAAGGATCCTGGAACTCCAGGAAATTCTAAACATCGTTTTATATTTTAAATATGATCCCAAGTTCCTTCCTGCACTTGTCGCTACGGTTTTGGCAACTGACAGCCCCAAGGGCTGCCTGTACAAGTTTCTCCCGAAGGGCGAGTAAATTAATTCTTTTGTCCATGAGGTGGATGGTTTGGTAATGTTATAATTCACAACGCTCTAATTCCTTCTTTCAAATTAAAAAAAAATAATTGCCTTTTAAATCCATCCCATTTAATTTGCTAAAATGATTCTCATTGTTCTGCATCTTTTCTCAAGTTTTGGTTAAATTCAATGTCAGTATTCTCCACGGAACTAGATTTTCATCGGACTTTGGAATCGGAAGGCAGGCTGTTACTGAGGTTCAATTTTGTGTCTTTACAAAACTTTGAATCAGTTACAAAACTAGATTTTTGGTTTTTTAAACCAAATTACAAAAACGGTTAATATCAAGATTAACACAGCTCAAACAATAATTGTTTCATTTTGTTTATCTCATGTTTGGAACCCCTCAAAAAAAAATACATACACCCTCTAAACACACAAAAAGATTATTGCCCTCGACAATATTCTAATAGCAACCCCAACAGTATAAACTTTACACAGCTGTTTTCCCAAATAGATAATGTGAAACTTACTTATAGATTTTCAGTTTTAAAGGGCCAGTTTCTTTAGACTTCCAATTTCTTGTTGGTGCTTTCTTTATTCTTGAATAATGAAGCCAAGGTTCTTCTCCCAGACCTCTACCGCTATAAGGGTTGTTAAAATGACTCGATACGGTCCTTTCCACTTCTCAGTGATTTTACATACATTCAATCTCCTGGTCGGAAGGGATGCGCTGCTACGTCCAATTCTAAGGGTCCAGCTGTGGAGACATACTGACAAAGTTCTTGAAAAGAATTGCTTAAAGAAATCATAACACCTTTTAAAAACCTATCTCCAAAGGCACTCAAGATACTCAGAACATAGGACTCTTGATATGGTCTTTCATAAAACATTTCATAATGACTTAAATTTTCTTTCTCTTCTGGCTATACTCTGATTCTTAATAGAGCCATGGGTAATGCTTTAACCCACGTGAGGAGTGAGGTTTCCTGACAAATTTTACTCGACTGTTGCTTAAGGGTATAGTTCATTCTCTCTCTCTCTCTCTCCCCCCCTCCCTCCCCCCCCCCCCCCCCCCCCGCTTGTGGTCTGTATGGGGTGTGATAGTCTCAATCTATAGATAATACTTTGCTCAGCTTGTCTCATAATCTTTGCTATAAAATGAGGGCCATTGTCAGATGACATTCTTACAGGCACCCCACATTTTGGTATTATCTCTTTGAGCAAGACTTTGACTACTTCCCTTGCTTTCTCGGTGCGACAAGGGAAAGCCTCGGGCCACCCAGTAAAGATATCAACTAAAACTAGGATAGATCCTTCTTTTCAAGGCAATTCTATAAAGTCAATTTGCTAATATTCTCCTAAAAAATTTCCTTATTTCATAATCCCAAAGATGATCTTATTACTGATTCGGGGACATTTTTATACATAAATTTCACATCCGCTTCTAATTGTTTAAACAATCTTTGTCGTATTTCACTTTCTGTTCCCCGATATACTTTGTGATGTTCAGCTCGGGCAATTTCTCTTATTATTGTGGGTGGGACTATTATTTGACCTGTCGGTGTTACAGCCTATCCTGTTTCATTTTGTTAGCCTGCAATCTAATAATTAATTCTTCATCTTTTTCGTTATAATTTGGAGTTTCTTTAGGCAATTTTATACTTTTCTCTGGAACTAGTGCTAGGATGCCTTTTTCCGCAGCCTCTTTAGCAGCTTTATCGGCCAGTCGGTTACCTGCGTTCGGACCGGTCTTACCTAACTGATGTGCTTTACAGTGCATTATCGTGACTGCTGTTGGTTTTTGAATGGTTTCTAACAATTTCAGTATTTGTTCTGCGTGCTGAATGGTGGTTCCTTGCGCGGGCAACGGTCCTCTTTCTCTCCGTATCGCTCCATGCGCACGTACTACTCCAAAAGCATACTTTGAGTCTGTCCAAAAGTGTTGACTCGCTTTCCTTGACTTAGTTCCAGAGCTCGAATGAGAGCTATCAATTCAGCCTTTTGGGCAGATATCGTCGAAGGCAAAGTTGGCAACACAATTACCTCCTCAGTAGTTATTGTCTATCTTGATAAACGTTTTCCTTCACAGATGGAACCGCTTCCATCGGCATACAGTTCCCAATCTGTTTCTTCTAGCGGCACATCTCAGAGATCCAGTCAGCTGGAGTAAACTCTTTCGATTGTCTGCAAGCAGTCACGTTCCAGTTCTCCTCCTTTAACTTGATCGGTTGTTGAAAACGCAACAGGGTTAACGGTGGTAGTAGTGTTTAGGTAAACATCATCTTGTTCCAGCCACACCACTTGGTATTTCAGCATCCTGCTAGGGGATACCCAATGCCCCCCTCTCTGTTTTAGCACAACAGTTATCATATGGGAAACGTACAGTAATCCTTTGTCCTCTAATCCTTTGTCCTCAGGTGAACTTACGAGCTTCCTGGATCAGTAGCACAGTTGCAGCGACGGCTCTCGGACGACCAGAGCATCCCAGACTCACATTACCTAATCGCTTCGAGAAGTAGGCCACAGCTCGCCCACTTGGCCCTACGTATTGGGCCAGGATACCCAGAGCTATACCTCTTCTTTCACGAGCAAAAAGTTCAAGTGTCTTCTTTGTGAGATCTGGCAGGCCTAGGGCTGGCACCCCTCTTACAGCCTGTTTCAGTTCTTGGAAAGTAGCTTTCTCGGCATCGGTCCAATCCATCGTTTGAGGTTTTGAGCTGCTCCTATAAAGGTCGGGCCAGCAAGCCACAATTTATAATCTACAGGTGACACCACTCGACCATTCCCGGCAACGCTCGTCATTAATTTTTTTCGTCTTAGGTTCGGGGAGACGACAAATTGCCTCTTTTCTCCCAGTTCCCAATTGTCTCTGTCCTTTTAGGATTTTAAAACTCATTTAAATAAGTTTCTTCTTTCTGGGTTATTTGGGTTTTTTTCTTTTGACGCTCGATATCCACCGATTCCCCAAAAGTTCAAAAAGTTAATAGTTAGCTTTGTGCATTGTTCTTCCGTCTCAGCTACAATTAACAGATCATCCATATATTTCAGCAAGATTTCTTGATTATTTTCTTTCTTCCAAATCTCTAATTCTCGTGCCAATTGATTTCCAAAAATGGTAAGACTATTCTTAAAGCCTTGAGGCAAGACTGTCCGCGTATATTGTGTTTTTCTCCCAGTCTCAGGATTTTCCCATTCCAAAGCAAAAACCTCTTGACTACTGGGATCCAAGGGAATACGGAAAAAGGCATCTTTTCGGTCTAACACTGTGAACCATTCTTGTTTCTCCGTTAGGGTTGCTAACAAAGTATAAGGATTTGCTACTACCGGATGAATATCTTGTACTATTTGATTTATTGCTCTGAGGAGGTCTTGAACTAATCTACCATCTTTTTCATTAGCCTTTTAACAGGCAAGATCGGGGTGTTATATCTGGATTCGCATTCTATTAACAATTTGTATCTTAAAAATGTTTGTATTACCATTGCTAACCCTTTCCGACTTTCCGGTCTCAGGGGGTATTGTTTAATTCTTACCGGATTCCATCCTGGCTTTAAATCAACTCTCACAGGTTCTGCTTTTTGGATTTACCAGGAACTTCCCAGTCCAGACGATTGGAATTACAGCATTAGACTTTGACTGGTATAATCTTCTGCTTTCGGTAACCATCCTGTTAACAACAAAGCCACTGCTTCGATACGTTTAGTTTCTGGAATTGAAGTTTTAATCTCTCCATTTTTTAATTTAACTTCTGCCTCTAAGTTCTCAAATAGATCTCTCCTTAACAGGGTTTTAGGAGAATCTGGCACATACAAAAACTGCTGAGTGACCCATTGCTTTCCTAATTTCATTGTTAAAGATTTAAAGAAGGGTCTAGTTTCTCGTTCACTTGTTGCACCGACACCACCAATTTCTTCAAAACTTAACTCTCCCTCTAAGGTATTTAAAACTGAAAAGGTGACTCTAGTGTCAATTCAAATTCCATTTTCTGTTCTCCCGGTTTAGCTGTAACCAGAGGTTCTGCTGGGAGACTCCCCGTCAGATACGTTCACTTAAAAAGAACAAATCTACCTATGGCACTTTATTCCATTTACTCTCTCTCTCCTACAAAACAACAGTAATTGCAATATAGTATTGTAACTCAAAGTTCTGTTTGTTTACCATTTTTCCTGCAATTCACCCCAATGTGCCAATAAACGTCCCAACGGTGATGGTTTTGGTAACTTTTCATCAGCGGTTCCATTTCCTGCACTCTTATTCTTAAACAATTTTGCTGATGCCTTTATACTTCTATACATTCAAATACCAAATACCAAACAAATGCAAATGACAGTTGTCCCAAATAATACACAAAGTCCAACCCAGCAATAGCTTTCGCTTATGACTTACGGGCAGACGCCTAGGCTTCCACTGCAGACGGGTACCCTCCAAGCCCCAACCCTGCGAAGCTTTCGCCGCGCCTCACGGGCAGGCTTTCCAAACAAATTCCAAAGCAGCGGCGCCTTACCTTTTTTTCCAGGGAACGCTGCGAGGAGCTTTGCGAGTCGAGGGTGACGGTTCTCCCCGAGAATACCTCGGTGCCGGCCGGAGTTCGATCGACACTCGATCTCGTCCAGTCTCACTCGCAAGGTCCCATCTGGGTCGCCAAAACCGTTCCCGAAATCCGGAATAAAACTCCTTAACACCAACCTGAAGTTAAGCAGCGGGCACTTTGTTTATCGCAGCGCTGGGGACACGGGGGATCGCTCCTCCAAAGGCGTGTCCCGCTTAGTATCAAAATCCATCAGTTTTTACAGACTTTTCCTGTCAGGTCATTGTTACCTAAGCTCCTTCCGTAAAAATGCATACTATGCTCGTTCTTAAATTTAACCTTTATAATGATCGGTCCTTTGATTATATAACCTTATCAATATTCTTATTTAAAAACAATCATTGGTCAGTTACACTTAGCTCTGCTGACTGGCATCTTCGATCCTCAAATGGAGATGGGAAGGGTAAGGGGGTTTCCAAGCAGCAAACTGGCGTCCCCGACGGTTTCCTTAGTTTCCTGAAACAGAAGGTAGGAGAACCAGTAACTTCCTGGTGAGGTTTCTAGGGTTAGCTCTTTCAAACTTTAACAATATTAAGGTTCCTAGAGTCACGCGTAACACAGCTCCTCCTAAAGTTTCTATGGCTACGTTTCAAACTTAACGATCCTATACGTTATGCTTCACAATTTTACTTCTTAATCAAACCTAACTCTTCTATGTGATTAAATTTTGATTTCTTTACCGGAATATTTGCAACAGCTGGAGCCCAGCAGGAACAGGGGGGACACGGCCCGACCCCCCCAGCGCCTCACCTCCTCCTCCCCTGGGCTCCCTCACGGCCCCTCCACTCGTGCAAAGGGAGCGCAAACGCAGCCCGGAGGGCAAAGGGGACGGGCGGCCAGCGTTTATTCAGTCAGTCGCGTGCCTATCGAGTCCTGCCAGCGAGTCTGCTCTGGGGCTCGGGGCGCCCCCCGGCGCTCCCTCTGCCCCTCGGACACCTCTGATAGCCTATTTCCATACATTCTGTATGGCACGTCTAAATATTGGGATGGTTTTAATATTTTGTACCAGCTGTGGAAACTGGTTTGCTGCTAGGTGACTGCAAAAGTGAGATTTGGTAAATAATTATTAGAAATCTTACACTAACACTACGAATGAAACAATAGACAAAAGTATAGCCAAGCAATCGACTAGCAGAGGTAGGTACTCCTAAGTTTTGCAGTTCTTTGCTCTTATGACTAGATGTTCCTGTACACTGGATGAGAACAATGCTGAAACTGACCACGTGTGATTGAACCTGCGTTAAGCTTCAAGATCAAAGAACAAGGACAAGAATAAAGACTTCGAGGACAGCCAGCAAGAACTTCAGATGGGTCGGTGGTTGCAAAAGCAGCCCTTCGTCTCAAATGGATCCTTCATTGCACGTGATCGGACGTAGGCAGTACTATGATAATCGGTTGCCGTCGTTTTTATGTATATGTATACTAATCTGATTAACATGCAATTAGTTATTCTGTATAACCTGTTTGTGCTAAAGCTGTGGCATGCACGCTAGGTGGAACTATCCCCCGTGCAGCCAGCGCTGCAATGAAGAATGCCTGCTTTCTAAAACTCCAAAACGAGTCTTAGGGAGTTTCTTCGACTGGCTTTTCAGTATCAGGGGTACAAGGGAAGAAAGAAAAACAAACAAACAAACAAACAAAAAAGGCAGTGGTGTGGGAAAGAGAGGGGACCAGGGGAGAGGCGGGGAGGGGCAGGGAGGGACCAGAATGCGGAATAGGGAAGACAGGGCCCTAACCCCTAACCCGACACCCTAACCCCTAACACCCTAACCCTAACTCCTAAGACTAACCCTAATCCTAACCCTAACCCAACCTTAACCCTAAGCCTAACCTTAGCCCTTAAAACTAACCTAATACAAACCCTAACCCTAACTCCTAACCCTAACCTAACCGTAACTCTTACCCTAACCCTAGCACTAACCCTAACCGTAACCCTAACCCCTAACCCTAAACCCTAACCCTAAGTCGTACCCTAATCCTAACCTTAGCCCTTAAAACTAACCTAATACAAACCCTAACCCTAACTCCTAACCCTAACTCTTACCCTAACCCTAGCCCTAACCCCTAACTGTAACCCTAACCCTAAGCCTAACCCCAGTCCTAAGTCATACCCTAACCCTAATCCTAACCCAACCTTAACCCTAAGCCTAACCTTAGCCCTTAGAACTAACCTAATACAAACCCTAAGTCCTAACCCTAACCTTAACTCTTACCCTAACTCCTAACCCTAACCCGACACCCTAACCCGATACCGTAAACCAAGACCCTAACCCAACAACCTAACCCCTAAACCGGCACCATAACCTGACACCCTAATGGCTCTAACCCTAAGCCGACATCCTAACACGTAACGTGATATGCTAACATTAACCCTAACTTCTAACCCTAAATCCTAACCCGACACCCTAACACCTAACCCAACACCCTAACCCCTAAGCCTAACCCTAACACAACACCCTAACCTGACACCGTAATCCTAATCCTAAACCCTAACCCCTAACCATAAACTGACAACTTAATCCTAACCCTTTGACCCCTGACCTGTGAGCATGGACCCCTGACCTCCATGAAGTTTAGCCCTTGGCAGCATTACCTTTGGCCCTCTGACCTTTGGTACCTGAGCCCAGTGACCTTTGACTTAACCCCATGACCTTTGACCCCATGATATTTGACCTTGACCCTGTGACCTTTGACCCCATAACCCCTAACCCGCTACTCTGACCCTAACCAGTAACAGCCCTAAGACTAACCCTAGCCCCTAACTCCTAATCCCTAACCCACATCCAGCCACCACAGGGCTCTGTCCCACCTCTCATACTGCTCTCCAGTGAGGCCCCGCCCACTTGGTGTAACCCTAATTAGGGTTCCTCTACAGTAGGGTTTCCAGTGACTAGGGTTCCAGGGGACATGGGGTAGTGCAGCCTGGGGTTCCGCAAAGCTAGGATTATGGGTGTTTAGGGTTGTAGCCAGGGAGCCCCAAGGTAGGGTTAGGGCAGTCTGGGGTTAGGGGTCCCTGGGGTCTAGAGTGCCTGCAAACGCAGGGACCCCTAACCCCCCCTAACCATAGCCCTGCAGAGCCCTAACCACAACCCTACAGATTGGGGGCCCTAAGTGGGGGTCCCCCACTGGGGTTAGGGTGGGGTTCTATGTCTAAGAGGTCCCCTTACCATAGAGCACTAGGGGGTGTAATGTGGGGGTACCCCCTCAGTAGGGTTAGGGTGGGGTTCTGGGTCCCAATGGTACCCTAACCCTACCTTGAGCTAACTAAAACTGGAGGGGTGGGGCACATGGCAGCTATTACCCTAATTGATTACTATGGGGAGAGTTCTAGCTTACTTTAATTATTGCATTGGGGGGGGTGTAGAGGTGTGCAAAGTAGGGGGTGGGGCTCAGGGAGGGAGTAGGTAGTGGGGGCAGGGCTCCTAATTAGGGGGTGGGGGTTGGGGAAGGATTACCTACTGGGGGTGGGGCTGCTAATTAGGGGGCTGGTGCTTGGGGCAGGGCCTGCTAATCCCAGGGCAGGTGCTGGGGGAGCCCACTAACACCAGGGGTGGGTGCTTGGGGGTGGACTTACCTCATTAAGTGGTAGGTAGGTGGGGAAAGTGGAGATAATCTATAAAAAAAAAAATATTAAGAATATGTAAGTTTGGTGCAGCAGTGGAAATGGGCTTCCTGCCCAGGAGCAAGTGTTTCCTGTTTTTTTTTTTTTTTTTTTTTTTTTAACTTTCTGCTCCCAGGGAGTTTACCAATTTCTACTGCTTTTTTTTTTTTTTAATGTTTGCTTTTAAACTTAAAATTACATTTAAGCGCAGCAGTAATGCTAATTTTCAGTTAAGTTCAGATTGTGCAGTACTGCTGCGCTTAAGCGCTATAGTACTGCAAAATCTAAGGTTAAGTGCAGCAGTACTGCAAAGTTACAGTAGGAAATGGCTTCTGCCGTGGGAGTAAATTTTTACCTTCATTTTATAACTCTTTCCTCCCAGAGCCTGAACCATCTGCTACTGCTCTTTTGTTTTAAATTTAAGTGTCACAGTGGCAACGTCCAACTGTCACAGTACAGTTTTAGGATAGCAACGTTCAAGTTTCACCACACGATTTCACAAAAGCAACTGCAAAGTTTCGCTATACCAGTGTTCAAGTTTTACAATACAGTTTCACAATAGCAACTTTACATTTTTACAATACAGTTTTACAATACAGTTGTACAACAGCAAATTCAAAAATTGCAATATAAAATGACTTCCACCATAAAAGTAAATGTTTTATTTTTTTTCTTAATTACACACAGGGACAGTGCCATATCCTACTCCTTTTTATTATTGTTTCACATGGTATTTAAATACAAAGTTTACAGACCATGTTCTGAGTTCACAAACCATGTTCCAACGTATCAGTCTTTTCCACATTCCTCACTGCCATTATCTCCATTGTTGCACATCCAGAAGTTTTACTGCCCGAGGTGACATTACCTCCACAAGCCCTGTTCTGAAATAGAAAAGGAGTTAGCTCCACTCCTTTTCACAGACTGTCCACTTCCACACCTAGGCACAAAAACAGAAATCGAAAAATATCATTACATTACAAACTACAAAGAGCACCCAAATATTTTACAAACACACCAAGGAAAAATACAGTTACACTCACACACTTCACAACCCTGGCCTACTCCATACTAGCCCTCTAGTCCAACTCCCCCCACCCTTCACCCGCAAAATCCTCAACTATCTTCCAAACACCATCCGCTGACTAACATAATTCCCTGCACTAATTGGCAGTGACCATGTTCCAGGGGAGCACCGTTCCCAGGCGCCTAGAAAAAAATCCCCCTACCTGCCAAAACCCCGGCCCGAGCCTGACCCCCATCTGAACATTGGCGATGAACATCACCTCACAGCGCAGCGGGGACGGGGACAGGGGGAACAACAAAACCCACAACCCTGGCTGGGGAAAAAAAAAAATCCTTCAGCTAGAGTTTTTTTTTTATTCTAATTGTATTTTTTTTTTCAATTCTAATTCCCTGGAAACTATCTCACCTGTACAACTTGAAAGGAAAAAAAACATTAAAAAGTCAAAACGCATAACCCTACAAGGTTACACACATTCACAACACACTACACATTGACATCGCATGCACACCGGCCCTCACTCTCAACTCATCCAACAGCCTGCCACCCTCAAGGGGCCATTGCCCTGTGCCTGCCGCACCAGGGCCCTCAAAAAACGCCCTGCCTGCCAAAACCCTGGCCCAAGCCTAACCCCGGTCTGAACATTGGCCATGAACATCGCCTCACAGAGTGGCCACAACTGGGGGGAAAAAAAAAACCGCAGCTGGGGGGAAAAAAAAATCCCATGGCTGGGGATTTTTTATTCTAATTGTATTTTTTTTTTTCCTAATTGCCTAACAAACGTCTCTACTTCCACCCTGCAAGAGACCACTAAAAAGCTAAACCACATAACCCTACAAGGTTAGACACATTCATAACACACCACTCATTCAGATCACACGCACATGAGCCCTCACTCTCAACTAACCCATCCTGCCACCAAAGGGGGTCAAGGGGCCCTCGCCCCTTACTCGCAGCACCCGGGGCCTCAAAAATCACCCTGCCTGCAAAACCCCCAACCGAACCTCCTTCCAAGCTCCCCACAAACTACCCTTCCATTACAGCAACGCTTCAACACACACCATCTGCACCCTACACAGATTTTCAACCAGATACTTAGCTTTCATAGTGGCACTTGTCACAGTCCAACCTCCGTAGCAGCCACATCGCCTAAATGCGAGGTTCCTTCAGTTGCCTCGTGGCCTGTGATCACCTGCCAAACCAACACACAAAACTCTTGAATACACACTTCACCCCCAGCATAAAAAGAAATCCTCCACAGCTCCAAACACCTGCTTCCCACTGATTCCAAAAACAAAAACCTCAATGCCTTAACCATTTCGAGAAGCTTACCACAAAGTGTCCACATAAACACCCACGCCCAGTTACTGCCTTACTATATTCTACCTCACAATCCACTTGCAATCCACTCCCCTACTGGCATGCAATGACTCAAAAATCTTTTAACCCTCAATGCTAGCAATCTACACATATCAACATTTCACCCGTAGACTCTTATCGCTGTTCCACCTACCCCTGACTCTACAGCCCCAGGCAGAGCAGCTCCAAGCCAAATGCACCTGTGCACAGACCAACACAACACAGAACACTACCAACAAGGTGATTCAAAGAGAGAGAAAACTCTCAACAAGAAGAATGACCCCCAGACAGGAGGTGCCAACTGGCAAATTGACCTACAGCACCCAAAACCATGAAGCAAGGAGGCTCTACAACAGCCCCAAAGAAGAAGAGGCAAAAGTAACAGCCCGTTACAAGATGGTACTGTCAAAACCAAGATGATGGATGCGTCAGAAGCCTGTCATCAAGACCTAGGAACATCAAGGTGCAGGGAAGAACTCCCAGTCCAAGACAAGACACAGCTAGAGAGCAGAGCTGCCAAAGCAGCCCGGAAGAGCGCCGCAAAAGAGAACCAGCAGGAACCTTCCAACACCAATCCACGCTTTAGAGCTCCGAGTGCAAGAAAAGAAGCACCCGACTGGCACAGTGCTGATGAGTAAGGGCATTCGAGACCCTAGGGACGGTGCCCGAAGTGCATGCCACGCTCCTCCAGCGCAAAGACTGATCATGGCATTGAGACCCGAGGAAGGTCTAAGCACACAAGACAGACTACACAAACTACACACCACCACAGACACAGGCTGGAACTGCCCTGGCCGGCACACGCTGGTCTCGGGCTCAAGAGCAACCCGCTCCCTTCATCTGCCCAAACAGGACTGCTCCTGGACAGCCCTGTCCTCCCAGTCTAACTTTAAAACCCCTCCTGTCAATTCCCAGCTTTGTCCCTCCCTCCCAGCCTCTCCCCAGCCCGGGTCCCTCAACTTAACTTTCAGAGGGCCAAGGGTATGAATCCATCCTCCGCAAAAATCACATGGGCTAACTGGGACGATCTGGCAGTCGCCAGACTCCTCTTCATCATCTGCAGTAAAGACAAAAAAAAAAAAGCAACAAAATCGGAAGAGGCAATAACCCATCAGCCAACACCAACTACTTTCCCAACCCCCCACTTAATCACACACACCACAGCGTTATGCTTACCTGCTTATTCCAGAGTCAGACCCTGCGGCCATCATCACTCATGGTACCTGAGACAGCAGGACACACAAAATTAGCATAGCAGTTGTGAGACTCACCAGGCCCATTCTCCTCCTCCCTAATCCACAGCTCACCTCCAATGCTCATCCAAATCCAAAGGTGGCCTGCATAGCGCCTGCAGCACAAAAGATAAATGCTTAACCAAGCAACCACGTAATATTTGATATTCAACACCGACTCAGCCCACAACCAGCTCACCTTCTCAAACTCCTCATTGGCCTGCGGCACGGCTCCTCTGAGGCTGTGCGCGCCACCTGCAAAAACCAAAGCAGAATATGCATGCTGAGAGGCTGCCTGAAACCCTCAGCCTGCCCAGACCGATTCCCAACTCCCTCTCCTTTACCTTGGCCGCTAAACTACCCTGCTCTGTCATCGAGAGCTTGCCATGTCAAAGCACACGTACTACCTGCAAAAAACAAACAAGGGAGGCTTCCAACTTTGCCAACAATGCAACACCTCCAAAGGAACGATTCCTTTAACCCAGTAGTCACAGCTCACCTTGCCCGAGACACCTCCAGTGTTGATGGCCCGCTTCGCTCCTTGCTTTGCACCTTCCAAATAAAAGAAAAAAAGAACCCCATCAGCTAGTCATAGAGCCACCGGCCGCATCTTCCCTCCGACTCCACTCACAGACCCACCTCCTTATGGCGCTCCGCTCCCCTCCTCCGTCGCTCTGGGGCACGCATCTTGTCTCTCCACATCTGAAAAAAACCCCATATTGAACGAGTCATCCTGGATGCAGAGCAAGAGCCTAACAACTCCAGAGATCTTGATTCCATCTAGGAATACCAGTACTCCAGCTACAACCAGCCATTTTTTCAAAAACAAAACCCAAAACCAACAAAAAAAACAGGGCCAAAATTTAAGCCCATCACGTGCAAGCCTCAACACCTTAGAGGCTCAAATCCACTTCACCACCCCTCAACAGCCTCTGCCACAAGCCTACAATCATTGCCATAAAGAAATCTCCACGTTGCCGTCCACACAGCCCACCAATGCCTGCTCGATCCCAGATGACTGTACGACCCTTGCCTAAACAATTAAGGCAAATCAACATTTCACCCATAGACTCTTACCGCTGTTCCACCTACCCCGACTCTACAGCCCCGGGCAGAGCGGCTCCAAGCCAAACACACCTGTGCACACACCAACACAAGACAGAACAGTACAGACAAGGCGATTCAGAGAGGACACTCTCGGCAAGAAGAATGACTCCCGAGCGGGAGGTGCCGTCCGGCAAGATGACCTAGAGGGTCCAAAACGCTGAGGCGAGGAGGCTGTACGGCAGACCCCCAAGGAGTCCAACGTAACAGCCTGTACCAAGATGGTACTGTCAAAACCGAGATGATGGATGCGCCAGAAGCCTGTCATCAAGACCTAGGAACATCAGGATGCGGGGAAGAACTCCCAGTCTGAGAAAACGGACGGCTAGAGAGCGGAGCTGCCAAAGAGGCCCAAAAGAACGCCACAAAATGAACCGACTGGAATCTGCCGAGACCAATCCATGCTTTAGAGCTCCAAATGCAAGAAAAGAAGCACCCGATTGGCACCGGGCTGATGAGTAAGAGCATTCGAGACCCTAGGGACGGCGCCTAAAGCGCGTGCCGTGCTCCCCCGGCACAAAGCACGACGAGGACGTTGAGATCTGAGGAAGGTCTAAGCCACGGAGGACAGACTACACAAACCGCGCACCACCACACACAGAGGCCGGAACCGTCCTGCCCGGCACACGCTGGTCTCGTGCTGAAAAGCAACCCGCTCCCTTCACCTGCGCAAAGGTGACTGCTTTGGGACAGCCCTCTCTCCTGCACTAACTGTAAAACCCCTCCCTGCAGTTCCCAGCTTTGTCCCTTCCTCCCAGCTGCTCCCCAGCCCGGGTCCCTCAACTTAGCTTTCAGAGGGCCGAGGGTCCAAATCCATCCTCCACAAAAACACACGGGCTAACCGGGATGTTCCTCAAGGGGACACATTGATCTTCAACATCTGCAATGAAACAAACGAAGAAAAAACCCCACAAATCAGAAAAGGGAGTAAGCATCCAGCTGGCCAACGCCAACTACTTCCCCATCTCCCCCCTCCTCACAAGTCCCACCGTGTTCGCTTCCCCACTCATTCCAGTCTCAGGCCCTGCAGCCGTCTTCACTCGTGGTACCTAAGGTACCAAGAGACACCAACTTAGTGTGGCACTCATGAGAAGTCCACAGCCCTCCGCTCCTCCTCACTAATCCACAGCTCACCTCAAACACTCATCCAATTCAAAGATAGCCCACACAACGCCTCCAGAATGGAAGGTAAATGCTTAACCGAGCAGCCCCATAACACTTAGCTATTCAACACCGACCCGGCCAACAACCGCCTCACCTTCGAGGACCCCTCACCGGCATGCAGCTTTGCAGGAGACCTTATAGCAGACTTCACGGTACGTAAAGGGTGCCTATAAGAAACCTGCAGAGGGACTTTTTACAAGGGAGTACAGCAATAGGACAAGGTGGTAACAACTTCAGTCCTAAAGAGAGTACATTTAGCTTAGGCATTAGGAAGACATTTCTCACTAGGGGTGGCGAGGCACTGGAACGGGTTGCCCAGAGAACCTGGGGATGCTCCCTCCCTGGAAGCATTCAAGGCCAGGTCAGATGGGGCTTTGAGCAACCTGGTCTCGCGGAAGGTGTCCCTACCCATTACAGGGGGTGGAAGGGTTGGAACTAGAGGATCTTTATGGTGCCTTCCAACCCAAACCATTCTACGATTCTATGACATTCAAATCCACCTGCAAAACTCCTCTGAGAAGGGCTGGTGAACCCTCCTCCCTCCCCCCAGCAGTCCCAAAACTTTAGAAACCTCTTTTCTTCTCCTCAACTGTCAGGAAAGGAACCCCACTGCTTCCTGACACCTCCTGCCCTCGATTCGCAGCCCTGAACCCCCTTCAGTGGCTACTCCTCAGGAGCCACTCTTCTGAGCCACATCCCAAATTCTGGGGGCACCTCCTAACCTACAGCTTCCCAGAGACTCTGAGCTCTGCTACATGCCCACAAAATAAAGTCAAGTCCCAAGGCTTCTAATCTACAAGGGGCCTGCCACAAGCTGCAAAGGTTCTAGGGACAACATGGCATTCTGTGAGCATTGAGGAAAGGCGACAAGGCATCCCAAACCCTGAAAGGCGTTGTGCTTCAAGGCCCTTCTGCTTTCTTCAGAAATACTAAAACTCCATATACAGATGCATACAAGACACTCACCCTAACCCCTGCTAAACAATGTCACCATTGGTCCCGTTAAGAGAGACATCATCAACTTACACAGCATACAGCAGAACTGGTGAAAAAAACCCAAGGTTCCTTTTTCAATAAAGCTGAGAATTCCAGGAAAACACAATGCATGAAGAATTTAAAAAAAAAAAGCAACAAACAATGCATACTATTAAACCATCTTACTACCCCTGAACACTCAAAACAAAATTACTGACCTGAACAAAAGAACGGAAAGGAAAAAACAAGCTGCATACAAGTGTTACTTTCTACCACACATGCTGCTGAACCTTGACTGGTCCTGAAGCTCTTACCTCAGGCAGACACCTCCTCCCAAAGGGCTGAGCCAGCTCCAAAGCTACAGAGAACTCAAGGAAGAGCTGAGTACCAACACCAGAGAAACCCAGGAGCACAATGAGCTCCCTCAGCAGAGGCTGTGGCTCAAATACCCCGAGCCTCTGCCCACCACCATTAGTGGAATCACCTGGGAATGGGGGAGGGCAAACCACCAGAAGTTATAAGAGTCACCTGGAGGAGCAGTAGGAGTATTCACATGTGCCTTCAATTTACAGTGAGCAAAGCACTGAACAAAGCAAGCATGCCTTATTGGAAATTACGATACCTGCTCTTGTACTAGAGCTACACTTATTGCAACAGCAATGTGACCGGGCAGGGAACCCTAACCCTAGCCCTAACATTAGCCCTAAGTCGTACCCTAACCCTAATCCTAACCCTAACCCAACCTTAACCCTAAAACTAACCTTAGCCCTTAAAACTAACCTAATAGAAACCCTAACCCTAACTCCTAACCCTAAGCCTAACCTAACCCTAACCCTAACCCTAGCCGTAACCCTAACCCTAACCCTAGCCCTAACCCTAACCCTAACCCTAACCCTAACCTTAGCCCTAACCCTAACCCCTAACCCCTAACCGTAACGCTAACCCTAAGCCTAACCCCTAACCCCTAACCCCTAACCCTAACCATAACCCTAAACCCTAACCCTAACCCTAACCCTAACCCTAGCCCTAACCCTAGCCCTAAGTCGTACCCTAACCCTAATCCTAACCCTAACCCAACCTTAACCCTAAAACTAACCTTAGCCCTTAAAACTAACCTAATAGAAACCCTAACCCTAACTCCTAACCCTAAGCCTAACCTAACCCTAACCCTAACCCTAGCCGTAACCCTAACCCTAGCCCTAACCCTAACCCTAACCCTAACCTTAGCCCTAACCCTAACCCCTAACCCCTAACCGTAATGCTAACCCTAAGCCTAACCCCTAACCCCTAACCCCTAACCCTAACCATAACCCTAAACCCTAACCCTAACCCTAACCCTAACCCTAGCCCTAACCCTAGCCCTAAGTCGTACCCTAACCCTAATCCTAACCCTAACCCAACCTTAACCCTAAAACTAACCTTAGCCCTTAAAACTAACCTAATAGAAACCCTAACCCTAACTCCTAACCCTAAGCCTAACCTAACCCTAACCCTAACCCTAGCCGTAACCCTAACCCTAACCCTAACCCTAGCCCTAACCCTAACCCTAACCCTAACCCTAACCTTAGCCCTAACCCTAACCCCTAACCCCTAACCGTAACGCTAACCCTAAGCCTAACCCCTAACCCCTAACCCCTAACCCTAACCATAACCCTAAACCCTAACCCTAACCCTAACCCTAACCCTAGCCCTAACCCTAGCCCTAAGTCGTACCCTAACCCTAATCCTAACCCTAACCCAACCTTAACCCTAAAACTAACCTTAGCCCTTAAAACTAACCTAATAGAAACCCTAACCCTAACTCCTAAACCTAAGCCTAACCTAACCCTAACCCTAACCCTAGCCGTAACCCTAACCCTAACCCTAACCCTAGCCCTAACCCTAACCCTAACCCTAACCCTAACCTTAGCCCTAACCCTAACCCCTAACCCCTAACCGTAACGCTAACCCTAAGCCTAACCCCTAACCCCTAACCCCTAACCCTAACCATAACCCTAAACCCTAACCCTAACCCTAACCCTAACCCTAGCCCTAACCCTAGCCCTAAGTCGTACCCTAACCCTAATCCTAACCCTAACCCAACCTTAACCCTAAAACTAACCTTAGCCCTTAAAACTAACCTAATAGAAACCCTAACCCTAACTCCTAACCCTAAGCCTAACCTAACCCTAACCCTAACCCTAGCCGTAACCCTAACCCTAACCCTAACCCTAGCCCTAACCCTAGCCCTAAGTCGTACCCTAACCCTAATCCTAACCCTAACCCAACCTTAACCCTAAAACTAACCTTAGCCCTTAAAACTAACCTAATAGAAACCCTAACCCTAACTCCTAAACCTAAGCCTAACCTAACCCTAACCCTAACCCTAGCCGTAACCCTAACCCTAACCCTAACCCTAGCCCTAACCCTAACCCTAACCCTAACCCTAACCTTAGCCCTAACCCTAACCCCTAACCCCTAACCGTAACGCTAACCCTAAGCCTAACCCCTAACCCCTAACCCCTAACCCTAACCATAACCCTAAACCCTAACCCTAACCCTAACCCTAACCCTAGCCCTAACCCTAGCCCTAAGTCGTACCCTAACCCTAATCCTAACCCTAACCCAACCTTAACCCTAAAACTAACCTTAGCCCTTAAAACTAACCTGATAGAAACCCTAACCCTAACTCCTAACCCTAAGCCTAACCTAACCCTAACCCTAACCCTAGCCGTAACCCTAACCCTAACCCTAACCCTAGCCCTAACCCTAACCCTAACCCTAACCCTAACCTTAGCCCTAACCCTAACCCCTAACCCCTAACCGTAACGCTAACCCTAAGCCTAACCCCTAACCCCTAACCCCTAACCCTAACCATAACCCTAAACCCTAACCCTAACCCTAACCCTAACCCTAGCCCTAACCCTAGCCCTAAGTAGTACCCTAACCCTAATCCTAACCCTAACCCAACCTTAACCCTAAAACTAACCTTAGCCCTT